>NC_029785.2:20506278-20506420 GCF_000816755.2 Arachis ipaensis
AAATTACATAAGTATCTCTATCCCTCTTTTATTATATCATATTCGAAAACACCATTATCACTTTATATCCGCCTGACTGAGATTTACAAGGTAACCATAGCTTGCTTCATACCAACAATCTCCGTGGGATTCGACCCTTACT
>NC_029785.2:20508058-20508925 GCF_000816755.2 Arachis ipaensis
CCTGCAATAGCAGAGGTAAATTACTTAGGTGAACCTTATGGAAACACCTATAACTCAACATGGAGAAATCACCCAAATTTCTCATGGAATGATCAAAAGCCCCAACAAGGCTTTAATAATGGTGGAAGAAACAGGTTTAGCAATAGCAAACCTTTTCCATCATCAACTCAGCAACAGACAGAGAACTCTAAACAAAATGCTTCTAATTTAGCAAATCTAGTCTCTGATCTATCTAAGACCACTGTAAGCTTCATGAATGAAACATGATCAAAAGCCCCAACAAGGCTTTAATAATGGTGGAAGAAACAGGTTTAGCAATAGCAAACCTTTTCCATCATCAACTCAGCAACAGACAGAGAACTCTAAACAAAATGCTTCTAATTTAGCAAATCTAGTCTCTGATCTATCTAAGACCACTGTAAGCTTCATGAATGAAACAAGGTCTTCCATTAGAAATCTGGAAGCACAAGTGGGCCAGCTGAGTAAAAGGATCACTGAAATCCCTCCTAGTACTCTCCCAAGCAATACAGAAGAGAACCCAAAAGGAGAGTGCAAGGCCATTGACATAAGCGCCATGGCCGAACCTCTGAGGAGAGGAGAGGACGTGAATCCCAAGGAGGAGGACCTCCTGGGACGTCTAGTGATCAATAAGGAGCTTCCCTCTAGGGAACCAAAGGACTCTGAGGCTCATCTAGAGACCCTAGAGATTCCATTGAACCTCCTTATACCCTTCATGAGCTCTGATGAGTATTCCTCTTCAGAAGAGAATGAGGATGTTACTGAAGAGCAAACTGCCAAGTTTCTTGGTGCAATCATGAAGCTAAATGCCAAATTATTTAGCATTGATACTTGGGAAGTTGAACCTCC
>NC_029785.2:20509380-20509762 GCF_000816755.2 Arachis ipaensis
CACTCAGAATCTGTGGACCCCACAGGATCCCCACCTACCTCCACTCACTTCTTCTCACCACTCTCTTTCACACAACCCCATAAACACTCTTCCCTAAAAAGCCCTTCACCAATCACCTCAATCTCTCTTCCCCATTAAACCTTCGCCACTCACATCCACCCACTCTTCCCAATAAACCTACCTCATAAACTCCACCTACCTTCAAAAATTCAAAACCAATTTTCCACCCAAACCCACCCATATGGCCGAAACCTTCCCCCCCTTCCCTTCCCTATATAAAGCCCTCCATTTTTCATCAAATTCACACAACACACCCCTCTACACTCCTCTTGGCCGAAACCACATCTCCCTCTCCCTCTCCATATTTCTTCTTCTTCTTCTT
>NC_029785.2:20509803-20519762 GCF_000816755.2 Arachis ipaensis
AAACCGAGCTGTCCCTAACCATGTGCTTGTGGCGTGAAGGTGTCAAGTGAAAACTTGAGACTGAGCGGTTAAAGTCAAGGTCCAAAGCAGAAAGAAGAGTGTGCTTAAGAACTCTGGACACCTCTAATTGGGGACTTTTTCAATGGATAAAGTGAGACGCCAAAACTATTCAAGAGGCAAAAAGCTATAAGTCCCGCTCATATGATTGGAGCTATGTTTCATTGATAGTTTGGAATTTATAGTATATTCTCTTCTTTTTATCCTATTTGATTTTCAGTTGCTTGGGGACAAGCAACAATTTAAGTTTGGTGTTGTGATGAGCGGATAATTTATACGCTTTTTGACATTGTTTTTAGTATGTTTTTAGTAGGATCTAGTCACTTTTAGGGATGTTTTCATTAGTTTTTATGTTAAATTCACATTTCTGGACTTTACTATGAGTTTGTGTGTTTTTCTGTGATTTCAGGTATTTTCTGGCTGAAATTGAGGGACTTGAGCAGAAATCAGATTCAGAGGTGGAAGAAGGACTGCTGATGCTGTTGGATTCTGACCTCCCTGCATTCAAAGTAGATTTTCTGGAGCTACAGAACTCGAAATGGCGCGCTTCCAATTGTGTTGGAAAGTAGACATCCAGGGCTTTCCAACAATATATAATAGTCCATACTTTGGCCAAGAATTAACGACGTAAACTGGCGTTCAACGCCAGCCTTCTGCCCAAATCTGGCGCCCAGCGCCAGAAAAGGATCCAAAACCAGAGTTGAACGCCCAAACTGGCACAGAAACTGGCGTTCAACTCCACAAATGGTCTCTGCACGTGCTACACTTCAGCTCAGCCCAAACATACACCAAGTGGGCCCAGGAAGTGGATTTATGCATCAATTACTTACTCATGTAAACCCTAGTAGCTAGTTTATTATATACATAAGTATCTCTATCCCTCTTTTATTATATCATATTCGAAAACACCATTATCACTTTATATCCGCCTGACTGAGATTTACAAGGTGACCATAGCTTGCTTCATACCAACAATCTCCGTGGGATTCGACCCTTACTCACGTAAGGTATTACTTGGACGACCCAGTGCACTTGCTGGTTAGTTGTATCGAAGTTGTGACAATTATGTATTGAGATCAACGCACCAAGTTGCTCACGTTGCCAGGGATTGTTTGAGCCTGGACATCACAATTTCGTGCACCAACTTAATATTAGTTGAGCATAGTGAGTGAAGTGATACATGCCATTTATATGAATCATCATGATAAAATTCAGTACCATACTCTTTAGACACTTGATCTATTAAGTGGATATGACATAAATGAAGCTACACCATTTATTGAGTGGAGTATTAAGGGAAAGACTCCAATGCAATCTCCTGCTAGAACATTAGCTTGTGTATTGCATAAATAATACTCTTGAATTTTATATATATGAGAAAATTGGCTTTATATATATGAGAAAACTAATAACACACCATTGTATAGAAAGTCTATTGTTATAAAGCTTGATATTGATTTGAAATTGTTGTGTGTACTTATGTACACATCGAAATTGACATAATACATTTTGAAGTATGTTAAAAACAAGTTTTTTGATGCAGCTGTGCTACTTTAAGTTGTGATCAAAACCTCACGTCTTGAGTGCCTTTAATGACTTCTATGATTGATGTAGGGAAGTTTTGCTTGCAAATGTAAAGGCTGCAATCATTGGAGGAGGATTGATGGGCTCTGGAATTCAAACAGCAAAAGGTACTAACTTTAGTTTCTTTTTTCTTTTATTTTTCATGGATCTTTATATTATTATGTTTATACTGATTTTCTTACTCTGTCTCCTCTATACAGAGTGTCCAAAATCTGGATGGGTATCAATAGAAATCAACATTGATACTGTCTGAAATCTGTTATCATTCTTCATTAGTAATAAATTAATAATGACATTAGTACTAATGATTAGAACCATGTTATATACTAACTAATATTAGAGCTTTTGATTTGAAGTAATGATTTATGCTCCTATGCTTTCACTTTTTGTTGCAGGTTTGCTTATACTTTAATTTGCACTGGTGTTTTCATGTGTGTGGTAACATGTCTAGGACATATGGCAGCAGGTAGCATGAATGGTTATTGTCTCTCTCATGTGTATCCTTTTTCATTGCTTGTGTCAAGTGTATACGGTAGAATGGAATAGCTAACAAATTGAATCACACATAATACTTCTCAATTTGTGATTATTATTCTTGTAATTAAGTTATTAAAAAAAATATTAAAGAAAAAAGACTTTTTATTGGTCAACTAAGTAGAACATTTGGCTTGCTGCACTTTCTATAATTTTGAGATTAATGACCTTAATTCAAAGCCAGTATATAGTGAGCATGATCATGATTTTCCTGTCCAGCCAATGAGAGAATTTCCTGTCCAATTTTTCTTGAAGGTTATTGTAGGAGAGATCAAGCACTCCCAAGCTGCTCATGTCACCAACTTGTGGAGGGACTTTTCCAGTGAGTTGATTGTGGGAAAAATCAAGTGCTTCTAATTTCAACAGATTCCCAAGAAAAGTTGGGATTTCACTTGAGAGATTGTTGTATCTGAGGTCTAAATTGATCTGAAGATTTTGAAGTTTTTCAATTTCTGTTTTAGTATGAAAAATAACACAGCTTTTAGTATAGTTAATAGTTTTAGTATGGTTGAATAATACATTGAGGATTATAGTTGATGTATCAATACATTTTGTTTGTATTTTGAATTATATTGACTTGTTTGTTTATTATAGCACTTTTCTTTTAGTTTGATAATACAATAAATTTGTTTATTTTTTTGAAATATTATAAATATTTGAATACAAAATAGATAAAAATTTGTATTAAATTTATATTTATTTTGTATGAAAACAAGTTGATTTTGTAATTGAAAAATAAAAAAATTCTATTTTACCTTACTGACGGATTTACAGACGGATTTTCTGTCTGTAATCAGAGTGTGAGATGATTTTCTAAGGTTCAAATTACAGACGGAAAATCATTATAGTACTTTTCTTTTAGTTTGATAATACAATAAATTTGTTTATTTTTTTGAAATATTATAAATATTTGAATACAAATTAGATAAAAATTTGTATTAAATTTATATTTATTTTGTATGAAAACAAGTTGATTTTGTAATTGAAAAATAAAAAAATTCTATTTTACCTTACTGACGGATTTACAGACGGATTTTCTGTCTGTAATCAGAGTGTGAGATGATTTTCTAAGGTTCAAATTACAGACGGAAAATCCATCGGAAAATTCGTCTGTAATTACAGACGGAAAATCCGTCGGAAAGTTCGTCGCCTTTGGGAAATGGATAGAAAATTTACAGAGGAAAAATCCATCGGTAACTGATAAAAATCCGTCTGTAATTTTCCGACGAAAAAAAATCCGTCGGTAAATAATTTCCGACGGGGCTTTTACAGAGGGACAAAATCCGTCGGTAATTTCGTCGGTAACCAAAAATTCGTCTGTAATAAAGAGTAAACCGTCTGTAAATCTGTCTGTATTAATCAATTTTCTAGTTGTGAGCTCCGACCAGCACAGAAGATCTCATCCGAGATCGACCTACAGTTTCAGGTAACCCTCGGAACAAGTACTGTGTTCGGTTCACCATGAGCACTGTGTTCGGTACATTCTACACTATTAAAAACTCTTCTTCCTCACCTTCTACTGCTTCTTCACCAGAGAGAGAAGGAGGAAAAGACAAAAAAATACAGTAGTAATAACAACAAAAGAATGACGATAAGGAGAAAACACGTGAAGAAGAAGGAACGCGAAAAAGGAGGAGAAGGAGGAGGAGGAGGAACGCGAAGAAGAAGGCGAAGAAAAAGAAGACGCTCCATGCGTAAACGAGCGTGAGAAGAAAAAGCGTGGGGAAGAAGAAGAAGAAGAAGAAGAAGCATTGGGCAAGAGCGATTTTGTGTGTGTTGGACGCGTGTATTTCACGTTTCATTAATGGTATTGGATTTTTTGGTGTCGGGCCAACTTGGTTACATGGTTACATGGATGTGTAGCATCCTTGATAAATTGTATCTTGTAACATATTTGCACACAGTAAATATTAGGACATATTCATCAGGTGTTCTCTTTTGGTTTTTAATATGGTATCAAAATTTAAGGGGTTTTTTCTCTTTTGGTCACTCTTCTTGTTAGCTTCATGATATGTCAAATTAAATTTTGATGACCGACAAAATCAAATATAATTTAATGATTTCATTAATGTGTTATTTGACGTTTGTTCAAGTATGTCTATGAACTAAAGAATTTCTCCTTAATATAAGCAAACTAGGTAACTTCGAAAACTGAGACAGTCAAAACATCAATTGATACAATCTCAGAAGCTAAGCTAAGTAAATTGTTTATCTGAGAAGCTATGTAGCTAACTTAGAAGAAACATAGCACATCTCAGAAGAATGTTGTCCTTTCCATGTGCGAAATTGTTGAAGGTGTGAAACTGTGTATCTTAGAAAGCATGATACGGTTCATTTTGCCTCCAACGTTTGAATTTCAGCACATGCTCAATAAGTCAAACAGTTCCGAAGAAGCTCTTATTTCTTCTGCTACAAAATACATTGTATAACTTTGAAAAATGATAAAAGACAGTGACAGAAGCAAAAGACACATCACCCCTCACACATCTCTATGTCACTTTTCAGCTTGAGACTACATAAGCAGAGCTTTAAAATCTCTATTGGATTATGAAGATTTTTTAAAAGTTTATAGATTGAAGAATCTGTTCATAGAGCCTCTTCTCTACGTCTTCACCCGACAAGAGAAGTAGCTTCCAACCTAGGAATTCATTGTACAACTAGTTATATATTACACTTGTAAATCTGAGAATGCCTTGTTCTGTGTTGTAAAAGTTCTATGGCAGTATCTCTGAAATAGAATAGGATTTGGAGCTGCTGAATTCACAAACGTTTCAATCTTCCTACATACATTATGGCCATGGAGACTTGTACCAAGTTCTCTTGGAACATTTGAGATATGTTGTGATTTCCTTAGAACTATTTTGTCCTTCATTCATCTTTAAGGAAGTATAAGAATAACGTCTCAAAAGGTTTCCAATGGTTTTTTCAAACTTCAAGACTATTTAAACAAAGCCATGAAAGCTCTTTAAATGATGAAGATTTTGAGAAGATAAAGATATAGAAACATCTCATCTCAAAATCTCATCTCAATATCTTCATCCCATAAGTTTAGAGAACACATTTGTAAGCATGACCTGACTTTCTCTCATGTTTAGAAAAGTTTTAAGAAACTCAAATCTATCTTCACCAAAAAGTTTTGTGAAAATATCAATAATATGAAGTTTAGTTTTGATAAATTTGAGTTTTATATTTTTCTTTTGAACATGATCTCCAATTTGACAATACTTAGTCTCAATATGTTTAGTCCTAAATGATGAAGAGGGTTCTTTGCTATGCATATAATGCTAGTATTATCACACATGATAAGGATCTTCAAGTTGAATTTTGAGTCATGACACTTTTCTATAACAATTAATGGCAGCTACATACTCAAGTTCAATATTTGTTAGAACAATAATGTTTTACTTGATGCTTTCCCAAGTGATAAGATACTTGCTAAAGAAGCAACAACTTTCACTTGTGTTTTTCTTATCAACTATGTCTCCAGTAAAATCCGGTACATTTTTCATACTATAGACCAAGATTAGTACCTTCTAAATACTTTAGAATTCTTTTTACAGTAACAAAATGTTGCTTAGGATTTAATTGAAATCTAGAACATCATGTGGTTCATGGTAAAGATTTCTGGTTTGTGTAGTGAATTAATTTATGTTATGGACCTGTTTTGTTTTCTAAGATTTTGTTCCTAAGTTCCTTTTGTGTTTGAGCATGACGCTTCACATATTAGAAAACAAAGAATGAAACATAAGTGACTAATAGTTTCTCATGAAAAACAAGTTCAAAGTCTTGAACAAAGTTGAAGAAATAGTTTACTATTACCTCCATTAAATCGTCTATATTTGAGTCAATTTAACTTCTTCAGCTAGTGTCATGGATTGCAGCAATAACATCATATGCTAAGATATCTTCATTTCATTTTTTTTTTGGGTGATATTTATTTCATACACTACTTGGTATATGTTCTACCGAAATGCGTGACCTTCATATTTTTTTTTTCTTTTTTAACGTGGAACGAGTGACCTTCATTGATATCGGATGACTAAATCCTGGCTTGGTCGCTTGGAAGCGATGCCTAAGTTGCAGTTTTTTTTTTTTTCCCCTGTTTCTGTTTGTTTTCTTTCTTTCTGTTTCTTGTTTTGGTTGCTAGGTCGTTATATGACATTAATGGTTCTCAATTCATATGCTGAAGTAGCTCTATATCTTCAGCATCTCACGTTTGTGATGTATATACACAGACAAGTGGATCAAATTGCCACAAATTGCGACTTCATTTGCTAAGATAATAACAATTGCTTCAGAGGAAATTGACGTTGTTTGCGCTTTAAGGATCAAGTAAATTGAAAGTGGCACGTTCAATTAATTTAAAGGCATTGGTTAAGTAAAATGCCTTAACATCTAATTTATCTTAGTTTGCATCAACCCTTATTTTATCATTCCTAGATTTGATATAAACCACTCTATCACATACTCTTCTTAATCAATTTTAGTTCTTAATTTAACTAAACTTCAATTTTATAATATCCTAATAACACCATTCTTTGAATTAATCTTTTCTTACTTTCATATTTACTGTATAAAAGATCACCAAATTCTAAAACCAGATCCATATAATAACACCATTTTTTTATTTAATCTTTTGTTGCATATTTACTGTATAAAAGATTATTCGTCAATTAACAACTCTTGCAATCTAGGCTAATTAAACTGAAGATCATTGAGATTTTTTTCTTTTTGGGTTCATGGAAGATCATTGACTTGAGAATTGACAATTCTAAAAGTTGGTGGGAATGGGTTCATTTTATGAAGGGAAAGGATACAACTCTCTGTCATTTAACATATAATAATGAAGGTTGTTTGAAATCAGGCAATTGCTCCGAAACTTAAATTACATTTTGTTGTTTATTGTTGCATGATAAATTTAATTATGTACTCGTTTAATGCATACAATAAAATTTTTTGCATGCTGTATTAGACTATAAAATGTTAGAAAAGAATTCTAAATAATTAACTTATCCCATTCAATCTATTTTTATGAAAGTATAAAACTTAATAAATATTTGTATAATTCTAATGTTTAATAAATATTTGTATAATTCTCTTTGTATAAATATTCTTTGTCCAAACTTTTACTACTGGTTGAATTGATAATAATTCTGATAATTACCTACCTTAAAAGGTGTGTATAAATTATCCTCTAATTTTCAGAAGGGACCGGAGCAATAGCCTTAAAAAAATTATTAATGCTTGTTCAAAGAGAAGTAACAAGGAAACATTATCCACTTTCGTCCATTTTATATGTAAATCACTTTTTCAAGCAAATTTGGAATTGTAGATCAATATAACCACGCAGGCGTAGCAAATAATAAAAGGGATTCATTCTACATAAGCTACCTAAAATTCTCGTTATTTGACTACGAATTCAACAATAAGATGCATATGTATATAACATTTTTTTTTCTTTTGGTAATGCACCTGCATAGCAATAGAAAATAACGTAAGTAAATGAACAAAGAGCCCTCAGAAATTCAGACATCTCCCCGGAAACACGTATCTTTCGAAAGAGCATAAGAACATTTCAATATGATCAATCAAACACTTGCTCCTCTGGGAATTAAACATCGCACACTCGACCACAAAGCAACCTTCTTTGGGTCCACATTGACCTACTCAGATTGCTCCATCCGTTTAAAATATACTGCAACGGTTTGCGACTTAAATGAATATATAAAAGATCAATAAACCTGAAGGTCTCAGTCCTCCGAAAGGCTTGCGCTTTCTGCTGATGCTCTCTTCCCATTATAGCGCTAAAAGTAAAATTGATGAAACCAGATCAATATTGTTAGCAGCCAACATATTGACAACAATTTTGGAGGAATGTGAGTTTACCTGTTTGCCTAATGTGAACGGTACATATTTGTATTTGATCATGTGTGATATCTGTCTCCTCATAGTAAGTGTAAATAGGACCACCCAATAGAATAGGAGTATTGGCCAGAACACTGGAACATCAAATGCACTAAAAAATGTCATCACAAACGCAATGCAAAAAGCCTTTGTTATTGAGTACCTGTCCACCAACAAAAATTAAGAAGCATCAGTAGAGTAACGTCTGTGTGTTGATACCCTAAAGGAAAAAGATGATGAGCTCATTGCTTTCCTAAGCAAGCACAGAACGCTTGATAACTCGATGCAATGGAAAACCAAGAGAAGAGGATGTAAATAGCACTTCCTTCTATTGAGAGAAAAGACACTGGCTTCAAGTAATTCAGTGAACACAAGTACACAACATTGTCAAGCCCACTTAAGCAAAAATGACAAAGCAAACAATATGCAATAGAC
Organism: Arachis ipaensis; assembly: GCF_000816755.2. Classification (NCBI taxonomy): domain Eukaryota; kingdom Viridiplantae; phylum Streptophyta; class Magnoliopsida; order Fabales; family Fabaceae; genus Arachis; species Arachis ipaensis. Next base: position 20,518,318 of record NC_029785.2, read on the forward strand.
ATTGATATCCAGCATATAGAAACCTATAAGAAAAGATGCTGTCCATCGAGATCATTATTCAGTACTTATACATCACGATCATTTATCCAACATATAATCTAAATGAATAAAAAATATAGATTCTTGTCAGAACAGAACCCATAGATCAGATCTATTAGCCAATTTCAGTTGCCAATTATTTTAGGTTTGCACATGATTAGAATCTCTTTCAGATGATCTATATTTTTCACAGAAGACATGATCCATAGAACACCGTAACATTAGTAAATTAACAAAGTTGAGCAGAAGAGTAACTGTTTATGCGGTTATCTTCTCCATGCTATACATATTGATCTCATGTCAATGTGGAGAAGAAAAATATGAACATAATTTCCGATAGCAGGAGAAGATAAATGTGCGCCAGATTACGACGGGCAACAGGCAAATTATGCTATATCTAAAGGCATGTAAGTATGTAACTCTCCCAACAAATGCTAGAGACCAACTAGAAAAGGCTGAGCTAGATTTACATCAACAAAACTTAGTTGGCTCGTTAATTTGGATGTCCTATTTTGATTAATTAAAAGTGAAGGAACACCTTTTTAATTAGGATTATAAGTTAATATGCCAGCAAAATCTCACGTTTTCATGTGATGCTAATTGTTGAAAACCACTAAATAATAATTTAGTCAAATATATCAAATCATTTAATGATTCTCAACTATTACCTTCACCGTGAAGACAGGGCAGCCTCCACCTAATATGCCATGGACAAAAAAGGCAAGCTTTTTGCCTATGAGTGAATGTACCATGGAATTGGATTGGGATTCTGGTATACACACTAAAGATAATTGCCTAGTCCTTACCCTGCAGAACTCTCCAAATTTTTCATCTCCAGAAAGAATAAATAAATAATAGAACAAATTACCGATTCAACCAACAAACTCATCAGAAACCAAAGTCACACTTAGTTTCGAACTATTTATGCAATTAAAAATATCATTTTCATTCACGATATACGAGCTCTTGGCATATTTCCAACCGAAAAATAACTAATCCAAAACATACACCTCAATCCTCAATTTTCAATTTAGAATCAAAGCAACAAAACCCTAGAACCAAAAGTCAAACGCCACAAAGAAGAAAAAGTAGAAATTAGGTACCAGAACTTGAACTCTGGGAGGCGACGAACGAAGGGACGGAACTCATCGTTGTTTCTTGTTGGCAAAGTGGGTCCCTCTGAGAGTGATTGAATCTCGGGATCAACCTGAGGGGACACCTTCAAGCTCCATAGGGCAGTCATGGTCGTGGACGAACTGTTTTGATGGGGCGTGCACGACTTGGCAACCGACCCTTGCAACCGCCAACGCAAGCACATGCGCGACGCGCACATGAACTAGGTTCCCAAGATGCAGCAAAGCATGCCTGAGCCTTAAGTGGACGACTTGGAGAACTAACCCAAAGAG
>NC_029785.2:20519787-20523203 GCF_000816755.2 Arachis ipaensis
AAAGAATTGGGTTTTGGTGGGGTGTGGTTCAGGGTTCTCTCTCTCTCTCTCTCTCTCTCTCTCGCTCTCTCTCTGATGTGCACTCTGTTTCACTTCCTAGGCCTCTCTTTGGGTCCGTTCTATAACCGTTGGGTCAAAATTTTAAGCCAGCTTAATAATTAATATACCTAAGCTACAAAGTGGGCATGTACAAAAATAATTTCAGATTATTAAGCACTAATTACATGAGAAGAAAAATTTACATAAACTGATACTAAAACATGCCACGTTAATATAATTTATTAAATTTTTAATTATATCCAAATAATTTTTTTCTTTTCAATTGAATTTATGTATTATATTAATTTTTGTAATTAGATCTTGTTTATAAAATATAAATTTACTTATATGCTCATACCTTTTAAGTTTGAAAAAACAAAAATGGCATGATACTCTCTTCTAACTTCAAACACAAGAAATTATTCTTGCTCCTAAATCGCCATTTCTCTGCTCTCTCCTAACCCCAAATACCGATCTTTGAAGCTACCCTCCTCCATTCAATTCAATCTTTTCGGTGGGATTCTACCAAACACTTCGTCCCCAACTTCACGCATTTTCTTCTTTTTTCCACCCTTATTTTCCTCTACCACTCCTCCTATCTCTTCCACCATCTTCTTACTCTCCTCTTTCATTATCACCCTTTTTCTACTAACAAATTTTACTGTCACCTGCCTTTACTTTCTGGATTTGCTTGCAAATGTAAAATTATTTGATTTCTGTTGGTATTATCCAATTGGTGAACTCAAAATATGTAGAAAATGATCATTTGTAAAACAACATTACTTAATTGTGCAAATAACGAAATAATATGTATATAGAGTAAAGAATTATAGAATCATATTGTTGGCAAAACAATAATGTAATGTGGTGTAACTCCAATATGATCCAAACTACTCCATAGGACCTTCTATTATGATGGTTTGGCCATAAAATCAGCAACATTCACAAGCATTATAATCATTTAAAAATCTTTAAGATTTGGGAAAAATATATGTGATGCGTGCCACCTTTTCATTCTCTAGGAGTTTGATGACTAGGTATCTTAAGTTATTTTTAGGTTTCTTTTTTATTAGTTTTCTTATTTGTAAATCAAAGTTCTTATATTTTTAATGAAGTTTTGATGACTAATCATGATTGGAGTTGTATTAGAATGATTGTGTTTTCAGGATATAAATCAGAATGAAATTCAGAAGAAAACACAAAGTTTAGTGGTGCCAGGCTTCAAGAGGCCAAACCTAATGCCTGTACTCCAAGCTATGTACCCAAATCCGAAGCCCAGCTCCAAGGATTGGTGCCCAGCACCCTATCCCAAAGCCCATCACCTAAATTGGGCACCCAACTCCCCCATTCCAAGCCCAGCGCGTTAGTGCCTGAGAGAAGGCAAGGTGGCTGGCGCCCAGCTCCACCAAAATCATAAGTACTGGGCACCCAGTTCCAAGACCTGGCACCCAAGCTGGGCACCTAATCATCAAGCCCAGCACCAAGTATGTAACCAACTCTCAAAAAGCTCTAATTTCAAGTCAATATTCAAGATTTAAATGACTAGTTAGCAACAACCTCTTTTAGAAAAATAGAATTTTGTTGTTAGGATTTAGATTGGATTATATTTGAATTTGAACAAGTTATCTTTCTCTTTGAAAGATAAGATTAGTTTTTAAATTTCAATTAGTTAGAAAGTTAGATTATAAACAAGTGAACATAGTTCACATCTAGAGATACCATCTTTGATCGAAGAATCATATTGGAGCCATCCAGCACCTCTTTAGTTTAGTTGTTTTTTTCTCTACCATGAGTAACTAAACCTCTCTTGTTAAAGGTTAGGAGCTCTATCTTATTTTTATGGATTAGTAATGCAAGTGTTTTCTTTATTTTGATCCATGCTTTTCTATTTTTTTAAGATTGAGTTTCACTTTTTATCATTAATGGTTAGAAGTATTGAAAAATACTCTAATTCTGTCTTGAATTCTGTTATTACTTTGAAAAATTTAATATCAGAATTAGCTCTAAACTCTTTCTCATGATTTTTAACTTGACTAAGAATAATATTTTAAAAATTGTGTGGCTTTAAATCAAAATCATTCTTCATCTTTTCTCTTAATTAATTGATCAAGGAATTGGTAATTAATTAAGTTAAGAGAAACTAAATTTCCAAGAATTTGAAATTTGATTATAATAATTTATTGTGAAAAGATTTTTTGCATGAGTCTAAATAAGGAAACACAAACATTGCTATTCTAAGAATTTAACATCTCCAAAACCTTTAATATTTTCTATCTTTGATTATTTCTCTAAAGTCTTTAAGTCTTCTCTCGTTCTCTCAATTCTCTTCTTCGCTGTTCTTATTTCTAATTTAAGATCCATAATCCTCTTACCAAAGCTTGATTGATCTAATTAGAGATTTAATTAGACATTACTTGCTTCAATCCGTTAATTCTCGTGGAAACGATATTTACTCACCGTGATATTACTTGATGCGATTTGGTATACTTACCAATATCTGAACGTATCAATTTTAATTAGTACAGTTGAGATCTCAATAATTATTTTAATACATACAATTTATTTCAAAAATTATTTTAGCGCTTAACATGACCTTAATATGTTATACCATAAATATATTTAACGTAATAATTGAGAAGGTTAATTTATCGTTTTAATTACATATTTAAAATACTGAAACTTTAAATATATAAGATAGCTTTAATATGCATAAAAAGAAATAAAAATTCAAACATATCTTACATAAATATAAAGATAATAATAAAGAAATGATAATTTTTTAGTTATTTTTTATATATTTTATTGTATTGAAATAAGGATAAAGAGACGCACAATAAAAATTGAAATATTATTTTGATTTGCTGTAACTTTATTTCTGATTCTAAATGCAGCCTTAATTATCTTTACATGGGAAAGTATTTATAGCTAAGAGAGTACATTATTTATCGACCATGAATTTTAAAATAAGAGTTAACTCACAAGGCTTGAAGACATGAAGTTAGTACTAAAAACCTACATAATTTAAAAATGTAGAAAAAAATATATTATATAATTGTATTTCCAGATATTAGTGTTTATGTGTAAGCAAAAGGAAAATTAACAAATTTTTAAATGGATATGGAAATAATTTAATAATATTTTAATTATTCTTTGTCACAAAAGAATCAAATTTATACTTGGGATAGTTTGTAAAAGAACAAAAAAGCAGATTAGATATATATTTTACTGAAATAAAGATGGTCACACCATAATTTATTCCTCCAAATAATATGCTGCAATTGATTTATTATGAAACATGAAGAGAAGATAAATTTCACATGTCACAAAATTTGTCATGTAATAAACTCTTTATATATATATAATAAAAGAGCATTTAA
>NC_029785.2:20523215-20530258 GCF_000816755.2 Arachis ipaensis
ATTATCTAATAAACTATTATACATTACACATGGTACAAAAATGAAAAATATTTATATTTTCAAAATTTTTATACTTATCACACGTGTTTAAATTTTTGGCATTTTAAATTGTTTATTCTAATCTTCCATTTTAATATTCTGTCTCTCTATTTTTATAAAGAAAAAAGAGCAAATTCTCCCTTTAAATACTTTCTATCTATCTTCAGCCATCTTTAAAAAGAAAAAAGAGTAAAGTCTCCCTTTAAATACTCTTCTTCCATCTTCAGAAAGAAAAAAGCGTAAACTCTCCTTTTAAATATTTTGCCTCCATTTTATGTGAGAACTCAAACACTAAAAATAAAGTATAATAACCGAAACATTTGATTACCTGCTCAATATCAACCCAAGAAAACTAGCATAAAGTTTCAACCTATATGTAGTAAGAATTTGGGAGGCTCCAAACAAGTATAATGAGAAGGAACTTAGATCAATAAAGATGATCCTCTAGGACAGTAAGATAGCTAATCTTTTTAAATATCACAGTTATTGTGCAAATATTTATTTTTTAATTTACTGATACTTATTTCTTGGGTCTACACTAATTTTAGGACAATAGAATTCATGTATCCATATCCAAGTGTGTTGTTGCTAGGTGAAGGGACAATATCTTTGAATTTCAGATGTACTTTCATAACTTCATAGTTGCGGACAACAAAACTAAGCCAAGGACTACCAATAGCAACTGGATACTACTATTTTTCCAACAGACAAAAATCACACATGTAAACAACCCTAGCTACCCTCTTGAAACATTTTGTTTCAGGTCTATTTTGAATTTGTTAAATCCTAAAAGGTTGGACGACACATATTTGTTTGGTGAGTATTACTTACATTGATTCAAAATTTGTTGTGTGAACTGCATTCGAAATCTGATTTTTAAGACTGATAGTTATAACTTACTGATGGTTCTTGCTCTTTAAACATGATTGCTAAAGTAGTTGAAAAGAAAAATTTAAGGAATTTGGTTACCAGTAAAGGCAAGAAAACCAAACGTCTGACTGTTGTGTTAGAAGAATTAGAGTATGTGCTATTTTGAAAAATTGACTAATCTGTGTAAACATATGCTCAGACTATAAAATATCATAATGCATCCTTATGTTTTCAACAGAAAGAGAACAGATTTGTTTGTTTAAACTTTAACCAGTTTGTATCCAACACATTTAATATCAGTCAAAAATTTTATAGATTCAATATTACATTGAATTGTGTAGGATCCAGAGTAGTGCACCACTAAGCTCAATTAGGATTAGTCAAGCTTTATCTCAGGGAGCTTGGTTTGCGGCTGATGAACTGAAGCAGGGGTCCATGGGAGTGAAGACCATCGGGGAGGTCCTAAATGCTACAAAGATAAACTAATGGAAACATTCGCTAATTAATTCTTTTATACAAATATGTTTTAATGTTAGAAATTGATTGAAGTGCCTAATCGAGTTTTAAATAGGTAGTTACATGTTGGATTGATGCAACCATTGTTTCTATCAATGATGGAAAGAATGATTGGTTATACAAAACATGTAAAAAGTTCCAAAAAAGTTAAACCTTTTACCATCGAAAATATGAATGTAAGGGTTGTGGACACGTAGCAGGAACTGCCTCAACTAGGTTAGACATTTAAACTAGATAACAAAACTTATCACTAGATGACAAATTTTGTAAGTGGAGAGCACTATAATATGAAGACTATATTTCATTTTAAATTGTATTATTAGCTCTAAAAAAAATAAATAGAGGGTAGAAATTATGAATTACGGGTTGAATAAAAAATACTGAGGTGATTGTCTATGATGGTACTGGTAGTATGACTTTGCTCCTTTGGGATAGGGAAGTAATTCAACTTTGTGAAAAGAAGGCAAATCAAATCAAGGAAGAGGAAATAAGTGCAAAATCATAACTTGATAACTTCAAAATGTTAATGTATCCATGTAAAGCAATTCCTTTTTGTGAATCTGATCGCAGCCTATTGATGTGGTGGAATATCCCCCCACCATATCAAAATGAACAAGCACGGCTCAATAAAAAAGAGATTGATTCTTCGTTATAGATTATCTTTTTTAATTGCAGATTGATATGAAATCTGATTCAAATTCAATATAGTTTTTTTTGGAAAGGTAAAAACTAAGACGAAAAAAATTGACCCTTTGAGTATTACAAATTGTATGAAAAAAGATTATAAAAGTAAGGAGCTTTAAAAAAGATATAGATATATGATATCTATCTATGACCAAGTTTATACTGTTAGTAAAATTTGTGATGATGAGAACATCATAGAAAAGAACCTCCCAAAAGAACCAAATACTAATTCATCTGTTAATCTCACTGTGAGTTAATAAATTATTGTTAATGTTTTCTATGCATTGTGTTTTTTTAAAGATAAATTGTTCACTAATTATATAATTAGAATTCTCATTCCCATATCTATAGAGAATCGGATGCAATAATTCCCTCGAGAGCTCAAAAAATGTGGCTGATATTAAGACTGATAGTGATAATCTGTGTATTCTAGTATGGAGATAGTTTCATTTGTAGTTTTTCTTCAAACATAAATGCATTTAAGATATATTAGTTATTTTATAGTTTCGCAACCAGTGATATATAGGTTATTATGTCTTTAGTTTTTGTATAGATGTAGAACCAAAAGAAATTAAGTACTCAGCAGTACCATCATAGACAAAGTATATCAATAAGCATGTAATAAGAAAAAGGCAAAGTATATGAACTCCTTCACTTATTGTCTCCTTTTTAAAGAAATAGCTCCCTTTGACTTTTATAAATTAGTCAAAAACATACTTAACCTCATTATAATTTAAATATAAGCCTTATTATTGACAGCCTTTTCATTCGGCTGATTTGACAACCTTCGATAGAGAAAGATTAAAAAAAGAAAAGACAATTTAAACCTTCTTTGTTGGTTGTGAAATTTTTTTCTTCCTTAATTTATGCATGTTTGAAAGAGTGAAAAAAAATAGTATAAAAGTACATAGATATACAATGTTAAAAAAAGCATACTCAACATCAACAAAATTTTTAATTAAATATACATATTTCCTAAATGCACACTAAAAAAGATTAAAAATACTTAATATATGTTTCATTGTGAAGTTGATCCTAAATACTATTTGATATCCATTACGTTTTCTAAAGGATGTTGTGGAAGAGGCTGTTTCAAGCCTCAAGTGCAAGACTCCTGCTAATAGAGCTCTCAATAGCGTAAACTCGAAAACAACAACCATTAATGAAAATGAAAAAAAAAAGGGGCAGCTCTCAACCAATAAGTTCAGTCGTAGGGAGGGCAAGAAACAAAAGAGCTAACTGATAAATGTGGCTAACTGAATTGTTTATGCAATTAGTAATTTTTATTTATATGCATCTATTTTATTTAGTAACAATTTCATATTATTTTTTATCAAAAAATATGTTGTTTCATAGGTATTATCTATGATTTGTGTAAGTGAAATAACTTCTTGAGATAAGACCTTTTGAAAGTGCTCAACCATTGAAAATAGTTGGGAGAGTCATTTTGTGTTATTTTTTGGATGTTCCTAAGCCAACTTCATATTATATGTTTATTATTAGCTAAGGTTTCTTGGATTACTAAGCTTAGATGATCCTAAGTTTTAGTTTGAAAGTGTTTGACAATGTTATGTAGTTAACTTATTCATTATCTATATATTATTGTTTGAATGTTCCTAAGCCAAATTCCTAATGCATTATCTTTAAGTTTGTTTGGAATGTTTGGAATAAATTATTTATCATATTGGGACTCGACAATGATATTTAAAAAAATATATTTATAAATGAAGAATATATATTGAAGGATTACATGTGGAATATTTTTAACTTGAGAAATATATATATTTTGGAGATGGATTAATATTTTAATTTTTCAGTATTATATATTATAATTATTGTTGGGACTGACAACGAATGCTAATTAAATTTGTTTGGCTGGAGTTAATAACTTTCAACTATAATAGTTTTCTATGAAGAAGTAAATTTTGAAAATTTATATGAAGTTATGAACCTATTATAAAGAGATTATTATATATTATGGCTTTTTTATTTGTAAAATAAGAATAATAAAAAATAATTTTTAATTATACATTACTATCTTTTCTGAAGCCAACCTTTAATACTAAGAGGGATACCCCTGCATTCGAGACTACCGTAGAAAATTTCTATATGACCGATGTAATTACCAGGACTTCTAAGATAATGGTACAGTGCAACGTATTGTTGAATAAATGAAACATGTATTTTTAATTTTTTGGTTTAAATAAAAAATAGAGATTCATTTTTTTTTCGTTTTTCTTGACAATGTAAGAATCTGCACCCCCAAAATTTTTCGGTTGTTGAGAGTACCTAATAAAATTATATTAGGTTTTATCTATTCTGTTGTAATATGCAGTGTAAAAGAACCATTTTATAGAATTGTTGCCATATACAATTTTGGGTTATTCGATTGATTGTAAAGTTTACTTCTACTATGAAAGTTTTGCATGTGAGAAAATCAAATAGTCAAATTTGTAGAGTTAATTATTAACTTTTTTATACTGCATATTAAAAAGTTAACATTATATTATAAATTATTTAAAAGTCAGAGTAATTCCAAAAGATACAAGAGTTATCACTAGAATAATTTTTATTTTTGAAGTAGATGGAACTATAATCTGAAGAACTATAAAAGTTATCACTAGAACAGTCATAACAACCAAATGAGACTATAGTAATGGGTTAACTATATGGATGCATTCAAATGACTGAAATTTGCCAAAAATAATTTGACTAGGAAAAGAAAGACCTCTATGATTTTTAAATTGAACCTAGACCTCATTGGATGTATTTTTTATATGGGATTTTATTTTTACGAAAACATATGTGGTCAGCTAAATTTTTTATTTTGTAGTGTAATACGACAATATAATTATTTAGGTCAGAAGCAGGGTGTAATGCCCTAAATTTTACTATACCAGTGTTTAAATACAATATTAAATAATAAAGTGTGAGACAGGATGTAATCAAAGTTACACAACTAAGTGTATTTGTGTGGAAAAAAATTTTAAAGCTGGATTTTGCTTTGGCAGTCTAATAAAACAATATAATAAATAGGGAGTAAAGCATGGAGTAAGGTGCTAATTTTTGCTATAGCAGTGCTTAAAGATAATATCATATAGTAAAGTGTGAAGCAAAATTAAATCAAGTTTGTAGAAGTAATTGTATTTTTTGTCATTGTGCAATAAATTCTAAACTACTTTTGATATACATTACTATGGCATGTTGTCAGCTATCCTATATAATAAGGGTTAATACTTAATAGTAAATCCCTTTTGACTTGAAATAGAAAAATAAAATTAAATTTGTGGGCTCTAGGCATCAATACAGGTCAGATACAAAGTATAATTTTATTTTTAAAAAATGAGAAAAATAATAAATTTAGAGACTTAGCAGTCTAAAATTCTATTAACCTACACTTTCTACTTAATTACATAATTTTATAGACTAAATTATATGTTAAATATTCACTGAATTTATGTCTTTAGAGATGTGTTTCATTAAATAACCAATAAAAAACCCTTATTGAAGATAAAGAAAACTTCAAGTAAATATGTTTGAAGATGATTTCTAATTTTAAAGATGTATTCTTTGAAATTAAGGTTATTATATATAGTCAAAAAATAAGAATATAATTTGGTATTGAGATTTGAAAGTGTGCATTTAGAAAATATGTATATTTAAATTTAAATGAAGTTGAGTATGCCTTTTTTAATATTGTATATCTCTATACCTCTATACTTATTTTTTTTCACTCTTTCAAACATGCATAAATTAAGGAAGAAAAAAAAAATCACAACTAACAAAGAAGGTTTAAATTGCTTCTTTTTTTTTATCTTTCTCTCTCTCCATGATTTTTTTTTATATATTTACAATATAACTTTATATTGGAGGTTATCATATCAATCGAATGGAAATGATGTCAATAATAAAGCTTATATTTAAATTATAATGAGGTTAAATATACTTTTGACCGATTTATAAAAGTGAAAAGAGACATATTTCTTTAAAAAGAAAATAATAAATGAAGAAATTCATATACCCTGTCTTTTTTTATTACATACTTTTTGATATACTAAAAACTAAAATGGTATAGAATGGAATGTTGACGGGTTATGTTATGTAATTTTAAAGTTTTAACTTGAAGTGACAACGTAAAAATCTTTTTTTTTTTTTTTGTTATTTGCTATGGAATGCTTGACAATTCAATTGTTTATGATAACCAAATGAATCAAATAAAGATAAATTTAGTAATGGTGAAGATTTAATGTTATCCAGAGGAGGATAAACTTTTTTGTTTTTGCTATAATAGTCCAATAAGACAATATAATTATATAGGGTAAAAAATAAGGTCTATAATCCTCAGTTTTGCTATAGCAGTGTTTGAAGGCAATATCAAATAGTAAAGTGTGAAGAACAACATAACCTATTTTACACAACTAATTGCATTTTTTGTGAATAGTCCTGCAACTAAATTTTGCTATAACAATATAATAAGATAATATAATGAAATAAAGTACAAAGCATAGTTTAAGGTGTTAGATTTATGCTATAGTAGTATTTAAAGGCAATATGAAGTAAAATATGAATCAGATTTGGACATATATTATTATGAGATGTTGTTAACTATCCCATGTAAAAAGGATCAATGAAAAATTCTTTTGCATGTAAATAAGTAAATGAAATTAAATTTGTGGGCTATCGACATCAACTCAGATTAGCATACAATGTAAAGTTTTATTACAATAAAAAAATTGAAGAATATAATATTTTGGGATAATGAATAATTATGAAGAAATGTATTTCGATGTTCCTAAATATTTTAACCTTTTAACATTATATATTATCAATTATTGTTGGATCTGACAATGGGTACTAATTAAATTTGTTTGGTTTGAGCTAATAACTTCCAACTATAATAGTTTTATATGAAGAAGTTAATTTTAAAAATCTAT
>NC_029785.2:20531595-20531965 GCF_000816755.2 Arachis ipaensis
TATATTATAAATTATTTATTTTAAAATTTAAACTAATTAAATAAAAATATAAATAATTGTATATTTATTCTGATTTTTATTCTAAAAAAATTTAATACTTTGGAATAATGAATATACTATCTACTTATATTATAGTGTAATATCAGATACAATGACTATGCACACCACACAAAAAGGCTCTCTTAATCAAAGCAATTAGTTTCTAGGTAAATGGTTTTACTTTTTATCTTTAAACAATTATTTTAGCACATGTGTGAGTTACTATGTCGTTAGTTTGTAACATACTTAAAAATAGACTTAGAGTATGGGTGGAGGACCCTATTCAAAATATTAGTTTATATACACTTTAGAAAAATATATATAATATATA
>NC_029785.2:20538403-20546341 GCF_000816755.2 Arachis ipaensis
TATGGTGAAAAAAACCTAATAAAAAGGGTTACTAGATAAAAGAAGACACAATTAATCTTGATTAAATAATATTAAGTGGAGCATATATCTAATAGGAGAGTTGGAGAAAAAATTAAACTGGCCAAACATCTATATAAATACACATATTGTTAGGATGAAGGAGCACACAGCAAAACAATCATCTTCTATAGTTTTTAGTGAGAGAAACAACTGTTTTAACATTAACCAAAGTGCCTCTTCCAAATCTTACTGATGACCTCTTATGGAAGATCTTTATACAATCAGAATCGTAAACTATTAGGAGGTGTAAGATATTAAACAAAACATGGAGGTTCAAGTTCTTTACGGCACTGATCGTGAAACAAAATTTCAAGAAAAATAAGGATAGAAATTAGTCTTATCATTGGAATTGGCTACCCTTCATCAGATTCCAACTCAATGGTTTATGATAACTGATGTAGAATATGGACATCAGCTTCAACTGAACATTCTAGCTAACATAAACCAATTTGGGTACTATTCCATTATTGGGTCTGACAATAGGAACCTATGCATAAGGTATTGCCAGGGTGGTCTTAACTTCAGTCTGATGATACTGAATCCCCTCACCCAAAATGTGAACTATGTATCTGATGAGGCCAAGAGGCACTAGTGTCATGCTATTAATATATATGCTTTCAAATACTTGGTGGATTCCATTGAATATCGCATTGTCCATGTTTACCAAAAATATTTTTCTAAGAGACACATTTCATGGATGTTGTACAATTCTTTTGAAGCGGACTAGAAACATTCAGAAACATTTATCAGTGATGTTCTGAAGGTTGGACTAAGTCTATTGTAGATAAAGGAGTTGTCTATTGGATTGGGTGGGAAGGAGTTGGCTATGCGGAGCCTACCACCATATTATTCTTCTCTCTGCAACAAAGGATCTTTAATGAGGCAAAGATCCCGGAGCAAGTGAAGTCAACCTATCATTGTTTGACACATTTTAAAAATAGCATACGACTTGTCTCTTATGGAAGCATTGACTTTACCAGGACCGTCTCTGTCTAGTAGTTTTGCTGCGTTGGAGATGGTGTGTTGTTTTGGGACAAAATGCTGAAGATTTTAGGTATTGGAATTCCATTTAACCCAACTTTATATATGGAGAATGATATTCTTTCAGTGTTGGAGTCCAAAAATAGTTATGGGAGAGCAAATGATGTTGAAATGACCGACATCTTGGTTTCAAAGCTCAGATAAACGACATCGAGGAGGAAAAATTTTTTGGTTCGTACTTAGCATGAAGATTTATTTGTCAAGATGATTACTCTACACTATGAAGGGCTCTACATGGTTTAATCATAGTTCTAAGTATGGTAGGGTCAGGGGAAATGTTGGATGTGCTTTTGTAGGGTATCAACTATGTTGTTCTCTACTCTTTTGGTATTGTCATTTTGGAAAAGTGTTGTTCAGGCCCATTTGGTCTTATTAGAACCAAATGTTAGTTGTTCTGTGTTCCAGAAGGATAATAATCTAACTAATGTGTTCTATGATGTTCAAGTTTCATAGTTGTCCTTACTAGTGTCTTTGATTAAGGGTTTATTTCAAATCTGTTTGTTTTTATTAAATTTTAATGATAACAGTTGACATTATTATATTGGTTAAATTGAATGTTTTGTAATGAGGATATTTCTAAAAGAAAAGAATACAACAACTAACAAAAATGTTGTAACACCCTACCACACAGAGCTTTACACCTAGGATGTAAAACAGAGGCGGCGAGGCGCTACGACTGCTAAAATAAAATACATACATATAATAGTAGAAAGAATATAATAAACTAGGAGCCTTGAAAAATGGGTAAAACAAAATTCGTAAAATAAAAAGCGCAATGCTCCGGAACGGAATAACTTGCGTGCGAAGAAACTTGAAGATTACAGATATGAATAAGCAAAAGAATAAAAAAAAAGGCCAAGAATACAGTGAAACTAGCTCCTGACTCAGCCTGCGAAGCCAAGGCTGGTCGAAGAATATATATATATATATATACCCAAAATACAGAAACAAGTCCCTAGCTCTCCTATAACCTTTATGAGGAACAAAATAATCAAATTTCTTGGAGAGCAAGCTAAGTACATAGGTACATATATATATATATATATACAATCATAAAACCCAAAATAACCCAGAGACTACTCCGCTTTAAGATCCAGACGCCTAGTGAGGAGCCTCTCGACCTGCATCTGAAACAATAACACAGCATGGGATGAGAACTAGAGATTCTCAACATGGTAAAGGTGCCACGCATATAATAAATAAGGTCCTGGGAATGCCAGAGGCAATCCTAGAACTCTGTCGTACAATTGTAAAACTTAGTTACTAAACAGAAGCCATAAATAGGGATAGGTAATCTAGACCTTCCTAAACTCACCCAATTTTAAACCTAACATGATATCAAACCATTTCACCCTTTCCTCCATACCTCTGTCATCCATAATTCAGCAGAAACAAGCAACCAAACAAGTTCACGCACAAGTAATAAGCAGATAGTGCAAGTAGCAAGTATAACAGGTAGCAGGAGGTATATATTCAATTAGGCAATGATGAGCGGATATTTTATACGCTTTTTGGGGTTAATTTCATATAGTTTTGAGTATGTTTTAGTTAGTTTTTAGTCTATTTTCATTAGTTTTAGGAAAAAATTCATATTTCTGGACTTTACTATGAGTTGTATGTTTTTCTGTAATTTCAGGTACTTTTCTGACTGAAATTGAAGGAGCTGAGCAAAAATCTGATTTAGGCTGAAAAAGGACTGCTGATGCTGTTGGATTCTGACCTCCCTGCACTCAAAGTGGAATTTCTGGAGCTAAAGAACTCAAAATGGCATGCTTCCAATTGCGTTGGAAAGTAGACATCCAGGGCTTTCCAGCAATATATAATAGTCCATACTTTGCATAAGGATAGATGATGTAAACTGGCATTCAACGCCAGTTCTCTGCCCAATTCTGGCGTCCAGCGCCAGAAAAGGATCAAAAGCTGGAGTTGAACGCCCAAACTGGCATAAAACAACGGTGATCCACCAACACACAGCTTGCCATAGGAGGACGTGCGTGCGTGAATCAGAAGACAGAAGAAAGCAGAGATTCAGAAGACAGAGCATCTCCAAAACTCCAACATATTCTCCATTACTGCATAACAAGTAACTTTTAATTCATGCTCTCTTGGTTATTTGCAATTCAACTGATAAACATAATTGACTTCCTGACTAAGATTTACAAGATAACCATAGATTGCTTCAAACCAACAATCTCCGTGGGATTCGACCCTTACTCACGTGAGGTATTACTTGGACGACCCAGTGCACTTGCTGGTCAGTGGTACGAGTTGTGAAAAGTGTGATTCATAATTCGTGCACCAAGTTTTTGGCGCCGTTGCCGGGGATTGTTCGTGTTTGAACAACTGACGGTTTATTTTGTTGCTTAGATTAGGAAAAATTTCTTTTTAGTTTAGAGTCTCTTATTATTGTCGTGTTAAAATTTTAGAATCCTTATTTTCTTTTTAAAATAGTTTTCAAAAATAATTTCTCTATTAAATCCTGTGCCAAACTTTAAGTTTGGTGTTTTCTTGTTGATTTTCCTTAAAATTTTCGAAAATTTATTCTGTTTTTCTAAAAATTTTAAGTTTGGTGTTCTTCCTTTGTGTTTTCGTGTCTTGATCTTAAAATTTTTAAGTTTGGTGTTCCTTGGTATTTTCCATCCAAAATTTTCGAAAACAAGGAGCATTAGATCTAAAAATTTTAAATCTTGTGCTATCTTATTGTTTTCTCTCTCTTCTTAAAATTCAAAAATATCTTTTCTCTCTATTTTAAAAGCAAATTTTCGAAATTTATTTCTAAAACTCAGATTTTTATTTCAAAATTTAAAACCTTTTTCAAAAATCATCATATCCTTTTCAAAATCTTCTAACCACTTTCTCTCTCCTCAAATTTTTTTTTCGAAAATCTTTCACTCATTTTTATTTATTTTGTTTTGATTTATTTTGTTTTCGAAATAAATAAATAAATAAATAAATAAAAATATTTTTCCTATTTTACATCATCTCCCTCTCTCCATCATGGATCTAAGCGGAAATGAACAGTCCAAGAGGACTCTGGGGTCATATTCTAACCCCTCTACTGCTTCATATGGGAGTAGTATCTGCATACCCTCCATTGGAGTCAGTAGCTTTGAGTTGAATCCTCAGCTCATTATCATGGTGCAGCAAAGTTGCCAGTATTCCGGTCTTCCACAGGAAGAACCTACAGAGTTTCTGGCACAGTTTTTACAAATTGCTGACACAGTACATGATAAAGAAATAGATCAGGATGTCTACAGACTATTACTGTTTCCATTTGCTATAAAAGATCAAGCTAAGAGGTGGTTGAATAACCAACCTAAGGCCAGCATAAGGACATGGAAACAGCTGACAGAAAAATTCCTGAATCAATATTTCCCTCCAAAAAGGATGACACAGCTATGGCTGGATATCCAAGGCTTTAAATAAGGAGATAATGAATCTCTTTATGATGCCTGGGAGAGATACAGAGAGATGCTACGAAAATGCCTCTCTGAAATGTTTTTAGAGTGGGTTCAGTTAGACATCTTCTACTATGGGCTTGCAGAAGGAACTCAGATGTCTCTAGATTAATCAGCTGGTGGATCTATCCACATGAGAAAGACAATTGAAGAGGCTCAAGAGCTCATTGATACAGTTGCCAGGAATCAGCATCTGTACCTAAGCAGCAACCCTTCCATGAATAAAGAGGTTAAAACAGTAACTGCTGAACTCAGTCCTGTAAAACAAGCTGCTGAATTTAATCAGCAATTGGACTTTCTAACAAAGCAGCTAGCCGAATTCAAAGATAGACTACAAGAGACAAGGATGGCTAATATACATATGGAAGAACAGTTTAAGCAAACAAAGCAGCAGCTGTCAAGACAAATAACAGAAGAATGCCAAGCAGTTCAATTAAGAAGTGGGAAAATATTAAATACCCCACCTCAAGCCAGCAAAAAGCTAAGGAATGAGCAAACCACCCAAAATTCACCTGAGGACAGTAAGAGCCCAGGAAAAAATAATTCTGGCACTAAAACGCCAGAAAATTGGTGGAAGGCTGGCGCTGAACGCCCCGACCACGCCCAAAACTGGCGTTCAACGACAGAAACAAGGCAAAACTGGCGTTCAACGCCAGAAATGGGCAAGGATCTGGCGTTGAACGCCCAACTTGGGCAAGATCTGGCGCTGAACGCCCAAAATGGGCACAATTCTGGCGTTCAGACGCCAGGAACAGACAAGGAGTTGGCGTCTAACGTCACTCCAGTTTCTAACTCTGGCACTCAATTGCCAGTGAGGGATCAGACACATACAAATGCTGATAACAACCCCTCTAAAAAGGCTTCTTCAAACACTTCTGTAGGCGATAAACCTGCAGCAACTAAGGTTGAAGAATATAAAGCCAAGATACCTTATCCTCAAAAACTCCGGAAAGAGGAGCAGGATAAGCAATTTGCTCACTTTGCAGACTATCTCAGGACTCTTGAAATAAAGATTCCATTTGCAGAAGCACTTGAGCAAATACCTTCTTATGCCAAGTTCATGAAAGAGATCTTGAGTCATAAAAAGGAGTGGAGAGAAACAGAAAGAGTTCTCCTAACTGAAGAATGTAGATCTCGAATCAGAGTTGGAAAACATCTTTAAAGATGTTCAGCCTGATTCGGAGGATTCATAGGACATGAAGGAGCCTCTGAAATTTCTTCTGAAAGAGGAAAAACCTCCTAAACCCGAGCTCAAGCCATTACCACCATCCTTGAAATATGCATTTCTGGGAGAAGGTGATACTTTTCCAGTGATCATAAGCTCTGCTTTAAATTCACAGGAAGAGGAAGCACTTATTCAAGTGCTAAGGACACACAAGACAGCTCTTGGGTGGTCCATAGGTGACCTTAAGGGCATAAGCCCAGCTAGATGCATGCACAAAATCCTATTGGAGGATAATGCCAAACCAGTGGTTCAACCACAGAGGCGGCTAAATCTAGCCATGAAGGAAGTGGTGCAGAAAGAGGTCACCAAATTACTAGAGGCTAGGATCATTTATCCTATTTTTGATAGCCCCTGGGTGAGCCCTGTCCAAGTCGTCCCAAAAAAGGGCGGCATGACAGTGATTCATAATGAAAAGAATGAACTGGTTCCTACAAGAACAGTTACAGGATGGCGCATGTGTATTGACTACAGAATACTCAATACAGCCACCAGAAAGGATCATTTTCCTTTACCATTCATAGACCAGATGCTAGAAAGACTGGCAGGTCATGAGTATTACTACTTTTTGGACGGCTACTCAGGCTATAACCAGATTGCAGTAGATCCCCAGGATCAAGAGAAAACAGCATTCACATGTCCATCTGGAGTGTTTGCTTATAGAAGGATGCCATTTGGGCTGTGTAATGCGCCTACAACCTTCCAGAGATGCATGCTCTCTATTTTCTCTGATATGGTGGAAAAATTTCTGGAAGTCTTCATGGATGACTTCTCAGTATATGGAGACTCATTCAGCTCCTGTCTTGATCACCTGAAACTTGTTCTGAAAAGATGCCAAGAGACCAACCTAGTTTTAAACTGGGAAAAATGTCACTTCATGGTGACTGAAGGGATTGTCCTTGGGCATAAAATCTCAAACAAGGAAATAGAGGTGGATCAAGCAAAAATAGAGGTAATTGAAAAATTACCACCACCTGCCAATGTTAAGGCAATCAGAAGCTTTCTGGGGCATGCAGGATTCTATAGAAAGTTTATAAAGGATTTTTCAAAAATTGCAAAACCTCTAAGCAATCTGCTAGCTGCTGACACGCCATTTGTGTTTGACACAGAGTGCCTGCAGGCGTTTGAAATGCTGAAAGCTAAGCTGGTCACAGCACCAGTCATTTCTGCACCAGACTGGACGTTGCCATTTGAGCTAATGTGAGACGGAATAATCCGTAGGTGTGTGCCTAGAGAAGAAGCACAGAGGATCCTATGGCATTGCCATGGATCACAATATGGAGGCCATTTCGGAGGTGAGCGAACAGCCACCAAGTTCGTCCAATGTGGCTTCTATTGGCCCACACTCTATAAAGATTCCCGAGAGTTTGTACGTAACTGTGACAGTTGTCAAAGAGCTGGCAATCTGCCTCATGGTTACGCCATGCCTCAATAAGGAATCTTGGAGATTGAGTTGTTTGACGTATGGGGAATTGACTTCATGGGACCTTTCCCACCATCATACTCAAACACTTATATTCTGGTGGCAGTTGACTATGTATCAAAATGGGTTGAGGCTATTGCCACACCCACCAATGATACTAAAACAGTGCTGAAGTTCCTCCAAAAACATATCTTTAGCAGGTTTGGTGTCCCTAGAATACTAATCAGTGATGGGGGCACTCACTTCTGCAATAAACAGCTTTACTCTGCCGTGGTTCGGTATGGAATTCGCCACAAGGTGGCCACTCCATATCATCCACAAACCAATGGGCAAGCTGAAGTCTCTAATAGAGAATTAAAGAGAATCCTGGAACGGACAGTAAATACCCGTAGAAAGAATTGGGCACGGAGCTTGGATGATGCTCTGTGGGCTTACAGAACAGCATTCAAGACCCCTATAGGGACCTTTCCATACCAACTGGTGTATGGTAAGGCATGTCACCTGCCTGTGGAACTGGAACATAAGGCCTACTGGGCAACCAGATTCCTAAACTTTGATGCCAAATTAGCAGGAGAAAAAAGATTGCTCCAGCTAAATGAGCTAGAGGAGTTCAGATTCACAGCTTTCGAAAATGCCAAGCTATATAAAGAAACATAAAAAAAGTGGCATGACAAAAAGCTGTCATCTAGAATCTTTGAACCAGGACAGAAGGTTCTGTTGTTTAACTCTAGACT
>NC_029785.2:20546426-20565928 GCF_000816755.2 Arachis ipaensis
TTGAAAAATCATAAAAATGATTCTTGAAGCAAGAAAAAGCAGCAAAGAACAAAGCTTGAAAAAAAAAAAAGAGAGAGAGAGAGAAAAAGCAAGCAGAAAAATCCAATAACCCTTAAAACCAAAAGGCAAGGGCAAATGAAAAGGATCCCAAGGCTTTGAGCATCAGTGGATAGGAGGGCCTAAAGGACTAAAATCCTGGTCTAAGCGGCTAAACCAACCTGTCCCTAACCATGTGCTTGTGGCGTGAAGGTGTCAAGTGAAAACTTGAGACTGAGCGGTTAAAGTCAAGGTCCAAAGCAAAAAAAAAGAAGAGTGTGCTTAAGAACTCTGGACACCTCTAATTGGGGACTTTAGCAAAGCTGAGTCACAATCTGAAAAGGTTCACCCAGTTATGTGTCTGTGGCATTTATGTATCCGGTGGTAATACTGGAGAACAAAGTGCTTAGGGCCACGACCAAGACTCATAAAGAAGCTGTGTTCAAGAATCATCACACTGAACTAAGAGAATCAATAACACTATCTGAATTCTAAGTCCCTATAGATACCAATCACTCTGAGCTTCAATGGATAAAGTGAGATGCCAAAACTGTTCAGAAGCAAAAAGCTACTAGCCCCGCTCATCTAAAACCATGAACGTGTGCCTGACAATCACCTCCGTTCTATATACGATTGAATGAGTATCTCTTAGATTTCTTAATCAGAATCTCCGTGATATAAGCTAGAACTGATGGCGGCATTCATGAGAATCCGGAAAGTCTAAACCTTGTCTGTGGTATTCCGAGTAGGATTCAAGGATTGAATGACTGTGACGAGCTTCAAACTCCTGAAGGCTGGGCGTTAGTGATAGACGCAAAAGGATAGTAAATCCTATTCCAACCGGATCGAGAACCAATCGGTGATTAGCCGTGCTGTGACAGAGCACGTGAGCGTAGTTTTCACTGGAAAGATGGAAGGTAGCCATTGACAACGGTGATCCACCAACACACAGCTTGCCATAGGAGGACGTGCGTGCGTGAATCAGAAGATAGAGGAAAACAGAGATTCAGAAGATAGAGTATCTCCAAAACTCCAACATATTCTCCATTACTGCATAACAAGTAACTTTTAATTCATGCTCTCTTGGTTATTTGCAATTCAACTGATAAACATAATTGACTTCTTGACTAAGATTTACAAGATAACCATAGATTGCTTCAAACCAACAATCTCCGTGGGATTCGACCCTTACTCACGTGAGGTATTACTTGGACGACCCAGTGCACTTGCTGGTCAGTGGTACGAGTTGTGAAAAGTGTGATTCATAATTCGTGCACCAGCAAACCCAAGAAATGCATAGCAATCAAAACACACAAATGCATATGATGCATGCCTGTCCTATAGCTGATGAGGCTCATCTGTCGGTTATCCAGCCAACCCGACAAGTCCGAAAACCTTAGACTGTTCCCCGTCGCGCATCCCCAAGAGTCTATGCATAGATTTTATATTCATTCATCATATAATCACTCAATGGGAGCTATCCATACCTGGGAATTTATACGCCCGGTCACCCTTACGACGTAGGGTGAACAGAGTATCGAGATTCAACCTGGAACACGTGGTGGCAAGCCACGGTTCTTACCCAGGGAAACTTGTATATCAGATATCATCATTCATAAGCCATTTCATTTTCATAATCATTATATAATTATTTATCAAGAAATGGTATTAAACTTCCTTTAACATTCTCATCTTCTTTGTAAAACTCATCATTTTGTCTCTTACTTCACCTTCAAGTTACCTTATTTTCCTAGCTTCAGCTAGCTACTGGGTTTAGTACTATACCTTAAGTCTAAAAAGGAGAAAATGAAGGTTTAGAAGTGGAAAATATGGTTTAAAAGGTTAAAATCCAATTTTGCAGCAAACAGGGGCCACACGTGCGCATGGGCCACGGGCACGCGTGGTGAAAATAGCACGTCACGCATACGCATGGCTACTCATGCACGCGTCGTTAAAATTCTGTGCCACGCGTACGCGTGGATATGCGTTTTTCAAAAATTGGCAGAATGCCCAGAAAGCTACTACAAACCAGTTTTAACACCTGCATAATACATTTTTATACACCAATTTTCCATCGTCCATAACTTTCTCTACAAAATTCTGTTTTTCACAAAATTGATATCATTTAAAAGCTTATAAAACCATCTTTTATTTGAAGTAAACCACATTTCCATCCAATATTTGAGGAGCAAGTTATGGACTTCCAAAGTTCACCAAAATTCACTTTTACCAACAACATCCAAACTTCATTTTCACCACATTCATAGTCCTTACCTATAAAACCTGCATGTTAATAACATATCCAGCCCCAATTCATCAACAACCACTCTCAAACTACCTTTAACAAATTCAACAAGCCATAACCACCAATTCATATCAACATATATCACATATATGAGCAACCCTTCATTAACATATATAAACCCTTCACATATATCAATCCTTCAACACATATATCAACCCTTCACATATATTAACCCATCAACACGTATATCAACCCTTTATTAACATATATCAACATCAACACCAACCCATCATTAATAAATCCAAGTGCACACATTCAACAATATCAATAACTTAAGCTCATAATTCTAATTCAAACTCAATCATAAATTTATCCAATATCATCACCAAGCTAATTATTTAATGCATTTAACCTTTTCAACTTTGTAACACCCTAACTACCAAAGCTCACACTTCCGGCTGCGCTACTCTGATAGTTCGGACATTACGACGACACTTATACTATTTAAAACTAAAATATGAGCTTGTTTGAAACTTTAAACCGCAAAACCACTCTCGAAAATTACTTTTGTTCGATAACGTACATCCATAGATACCATACAACTTACAAAAACTCATAAAGAGTACATCCATATATATACATACGTATACATAAATAATATTACAAACATTAACCAATACAAGTCCTATCCCTCTTACGGAATAAATCAAGATAAAGGCGAGGGTACAAAAATAATAATCTAAAGCAACATAGAGCATCTTAATAACAAAATAAACTCTTCGTGACTTCTGCACCCATATCCTGAAAGGGGGAAAAATGTAGGGGGGGTGAGAACATCATCCTCGAAAGGGTTCTCAGTAGAGGGTTTTTGGGAATTACTGTAATAGGATACATGAAGATAAACCGTACCAGTGATTAATAACCGACTTATGCCTCTTTTCAAAAACAACTGTTTACAATAAAAGTAAGGTCGGAAATCTTTTCTAAAAGAGGAACCGTTCAATTCTCAAAAACTCAAAAGTCTTTCAAAATGGTTTATCTATGCTGAAACAAAATAGCCTTTCATATTTTATTCCAAACCAGAAACACAAAAACGAAATCAACCATCGGCTCATCTCATTCCAACCACGGCCCTAGGCCCAAACAATCCAATCCATCAACCAATAACCACACACCAACAGAGTCCCAGATGCAAACACAGATAGGAAGTTCAAGCACAAACAAACAGGTATTGCAAGTAGGACAATTAGCAATTAATCACATAGGTAAACCAAGTATAATATGCACACCCAAACAATATCACATAGATGCATATGATGCATGCCTGTCCCTAGTGGCTGATGATATCATCTGTCGATTATATAGCCAACCCGACACGTCCTGGTAGCTAACCATGGACAGAAACACCCATCGCGGAGCAAGTAGGTTTGAGCTACAACCCCATTGCTACTACCCGCTCAACCCAGAGCCAGTGGAATAACCACTACTGTGGCTACTACCCAGGCGGGTGTTTAACAGCTCAACCTGGAGCGAGTAGAGTAACCACTACTACCGCTATTACCCAGGCGTCACAGTCTCTGACCTGGAGCAAGTGGGACGAACCACAACCCTTGCTACTACCCAGGTATCTCAAGCATATATTCATTCAGTCCCAGCCATGGATCAACATCCATCTCAGCCATCCGGCTTAAATTCAAAATTCATAGTTCGGCAGAGTCCCAAGTCTTTAAGGGAAGGTCAACTTACATCAATTCCTAAAAATTCATTGAAACTTTTAAAATTATAGATTCTCGGTTCAAGTAAATAAAATTGAATTTATTATGAAACCGAACCATACAAAATCACAAGTTCCAACCCGGTCCAAAAATCAACTCATTCGAAACGGAACCGGTTCATTTGAATCAAACCGCTTTCAGATTTCTTTTTGGAACCCATTTTTCCAACTCTTCCAAAATGCCTCAAACTTGATTACTCAATCAAAAGTCTAGGTTCCTTTAAAAATTACTAAAAACTCCTTTTTATATTGAAATCAATATTAGAGCATCATTATTTCCTTCAGTGATTCAAACGGTAAAAATAGTTCAATTCTAAATAAGCCGAACTCAACGTATAAGGTTCATCAAATAAATTAAGCTGGAAAGCATAAATATCCTCTTAATAAATCAAATAATACAATTTCTCAAATCCAAATCAAAATAATTGACTCGATTCAAACCAATCCTCAACGGATTAAACTCATTTCAAATCTTTAAAGAATCAACTTCAAACATTACATTTCACAAGCCACATAACAATTCAGCCAAACCAACATCCATAGTCATTCGGGTCAATCAAATAATACGTAAGGCAGATACAATCACCAAATACACAATATCTCACATCAGTACCCATATGTAATAATTCCAATAATAAACTATAGTTTTTGGAAAGCGCCCCTACCTCAAAACGCAATTCCATAACCCAAACGCCTCACAGAGTCCTTTCTGCCTCAACCTGAGCTGACGGCAACCAAAACCTCAGTCCCAATCACGTTCGCAATAACCATAGCAACACTAATCGCAACATACAATAATCAGGACTCGACCCCACGTTATCAAAACTCATTCATTAACCGAACACAACAGAATACTAACGCGAGGCTTTCCGAAACATAAATACTTACTGAACAAGCGAAATGAAGTAGCTGCAATATCGGACGAGCCCGGCAACAGCTCCGGCGGCGGCCAGAAGCTCCGATGGATCAACTATAAAAACCACGCAGCATTAAAACCTTCTCGAAATCCAGAAAGGCAGAAACCTCAATTAAAACCCTTACCAGAAGAATGGAGCAGCAGCTCCAGTGGCGACCTCCTGTAGCAACCACACCGTTTCCCGACAACTAGAGGCACAACGGGGTTTCTTGGCAGCAGAAACGGCGGTGGCTGGGCGCGGTTATGCCTCCTCTCCTCTGTACGACCCGGCGGCTTCCCTCTCGCCGGCACACAGCGGCGGCATTGCAGCAAGGAGCACAACGACGGCGCGTAGACCGGCGACGACCCCCAGCAGTGGCGCCGGCGAACCAGTCGCGACGGAGGCAGCAGCAGCTCAGACCACGTCTCTCCAGTCTCCGACGCGATCTCTCTCTCTCTTCCACCGATGGTGACGATGACGGCAAGGACAGAAGCGGCGGCGCGAACACCACAACAGCGGCGACGAGCTAGTCAGCGGCGCGAGTGATGACGAAGGCCCTACGTTTGGCCTCTCTCTCTCTTCGGCATTGCTCTCCCCCGGTGACCCTCTTGCGTGCGACGCGACGCGATAGGGACTGGGTGCTACTCCTCAGCGTCGCGCCTTCTCCCTCCTCTCGGTGACAGAGGCGCGCCACATGGCTCCATGGACGGACAGCGATGGCGGCGCGGATTGGGTAGCGGCAGCAACGTGGCCACCTTCCCCCTTTCTTCTCCGATCTCCTCTACTCCCCCTCAGATTCCTCTTTCTTTCTGTTTCTTTCTTTGTGCCGTATGTTTTGTTAGAAAGGGGAAACAAGGGCGGCTGCTGTTAGAAGGGAGGGGCTGCAGCAGTTGTGAGGAAATCGGGTCGTGGGTTATGGTTTCAGGGTTAGGGTTTCATCATTTTGAAAATTAGGGTTAGGGACATTTTAGTAATTTCACTTAAAAATAGGGATAATTGATGAGCGGATATTTTATACGCTTTTTGCGGTTAATTTCATATAGATTTTAGTATGTTTTAGTTGGTTTTTAGTTTATTTTCATTAGTTTCTAGGAAAAATTCATATTTCTGGACTTTACTATGAGTTTGTATATTTTTCTGTAATTTCAGGTATTTTCTGGCTGAAATTGAGGGAGCTGAGAAAAAATCTGATTCAGGCTGAAAAAGGACTGCTGATGCTGTTGGATTCTAACCTCCCTGCACTCAAAATGGATTTTCTGGAGCTACAGGACTCCAAATGGCGTGCTTTTAATTGCGTTGGAAAGTAGACATTCAGGGCTTTCCAGCAATATATAATAGTCCATACTTTGCTTAAGGATAGACGATGTAAACTGGCATTCAACGCCAGTTCTCTGCCTAATTCTAGCGTCCAGCGCCAGAAACAAGTTGCAAGTTGGAGTTCAACGCCAGAAAAGGATCCAAAGCTGCCCAAAACAGCCCCAGGCACGTGAAAGCTTTAGTCTCAGCCCTAGCACACACCAAGTGGGCTCCAGAAGTGGATTTCTGCACTATCTGCTATAGTTTACTCATTTTCTGTAAACCTAGGTTACTAGTTTAGTATTTAAACAACTTTTAGGGACTTACTTTGTATCTCATGACATTTTAGATCTGAACTTTGTACTCTTTGACAGAATGAGTCTCTAAACTCCATTGTTGGGGGTGAGGAGCTCTGCTGTGTCTCGATGAATTAATGCAAGTATTTCTGTTTTCCATTCAAACATGCGGGTTCCTATCTAAGATATCCATCCGCGCCTCCTTATGGAGAAGGTGATGATCCGTGACACTCATCACCTTCCTCACTCCATGAACGTGTGTCTGACAATCACCTCTGTTCTACATCAGATTGAATGAATATCTCTTAGATTCCTTAATCAGAATCTCCGTGGTATAAGCTAGATTGATGGCAGCATTCATGAGAATCCGGAAAGTCTAAACCTTGTCTGTGGTATTCCGAGTAGGATTCTGGGATTGAATGGCTGTGACGAACTTCAAACTCACGAATGCTGGGCGTAGTGACAGACGCAAAAAGATAGTAAATCCTATTCCGGTATGATTGAGAACCTGCAGATGATTAGCCGTGCGGTGACAGCGCATTTGGACCCTTTTCACTGGAAAGATGGATGGTAGCCATTGACAACGGTGATCCGCCAACATACAGCTTGCCATAGGAGGACGTGCATGCGTGAATCAGAAACAGAGGAAACCAGAATTTCAGAAGACAAAGCATCTCCTAAACTCCAACATATTCTCCATTACTGCATAACAAGTAACTTTTAATTTATGCTCCCTTGTCCATTTGCAAGTCAATTGATAACCACCAATTAATATCCTGACTGAGAATTGCAAGATAACCATAGCTTGCTTCAAACCAACAATCTCCGTGGGATCGACCCTTACTAACGTAAGGTACTACTTGGACGACCCAGTGCACTTGCTGATTAGTGGTACCAGTTTTGAAACGTGTTATTCATAATTCGTGCACCAAGTTTTTGGCGCCGTTGCCGGGGATTGTTCGTGTTTGAACAACTGACGGTTTATTTTGTTGCTTAGATTAGGAAAAATTTTTCTTTTTGGCTAGAGCGTTGGTCTAAGTCCGTGGCAGTTTGGTATACTCATTTTTTTAAAAATCTTTTTCAAAAATAATAATTTCTCTATTAAATTTTGTGCCAAACTTTAAGTTTGGTGTTTTATTGTTGATTTCCCTTTGGTTTTCGAAAATTTTAGCTTGGTTTTCTAAAAATTTTAAGTTTGGTGTTCTTTCTTCATGTTCTTGTGTTCTTGTGAGTCTTCAAAGTGTTCTTGAGTTTTCCTTGTGTCTTGATCTTAAAATTTTTAAGTTTGGTGTTCCTTGGTGTTTTCCTTCCAAAATTTCAAAAAAAAAAAAAAAAACAAGGAGCATTAGATCTTAAAATTTTAAATCTTGTGCTATCTTATTATTTTTCTCTCTCCTCTTTAAATTCAAAAATATCTTTTCTCTCTATCTTAAAGCAAATTTTCGAAATTTACCTT
Source organism: Arachis ipaensis (assembly GCF_000816755.2). Lineage (NCBI taxonomy): Eukaryota > Viridiplantae > Streptophyta > Magnoliopsida > Fabales > Fabaceae > Arachis > Arachis ipaensis. The sequence continues at coordinate 20,554,426 of NC_029785.2, forward strand.
TAAAATTCAGATTTTTTTTTTAAAATTTAAAACCTTTTTCAAAAATCATCATATCCTTTTCAAAACTTCCTAACCACTTTCTCTCTCCTTATTCTTTCGAAAATTTTCAACCATTTTTGTTTATTGTATTTTAATTTATTTCATTTTTGAAATAAATAAATAAATAAAAATAAAATTTTTATTTGACATCATCTCCCTTTCTCCATCATGGATCTAAGCGGAAATGAACAGTCCAGGAGGACTCTGGGGTCATATGCTAACCCCTCTACTGCTTCATATGGGAGTAGTATCTGCATACCTTCCATTGGAGTCAGTAGCTTTGAGTTGAATCCTCAGCTCATTATCATGGTGCAGCAAAGCTGCCAGTATTCCGGTCTTCCACAGGAAGAACCTACAGAGTTTCTAGCACAGTTTTTACAAATTGCTGACACAGTACATGATAAGGAAGTAGATCAGGATGTCTACAGATTATTACTGTTTCCATTAGCTGTAAAAGACCAAGCCAAAAGGTGGTTAAATAACCAACCTAAGGCTAGCATAAGGACATGGAAACAGCTGACAGAAAAATTTCTGAATCAATACTTTCCTCCAAAATGGATGACACAGCTAAGGCTGGACATCCAAGGCTTTAAACAAGGAGATAATGAATCTCTTTATGATACCTGGGAGAGATATAGAGAGATGCTACGAAAATGCCCCTCTGAAATATTTTCAGAGTGGGTTCAGTTAGACATCTTCTATTATGGGCTTACAGAAAGAGCTCAGATCTCTTTAGATTGCTCATCTGGTGGATCTATCCACATGAGAAAGACAATTGAAGAAGCTCAAGAGCTCATTGATACAGTTGCTAGAAATCAGCATCTGTACTTAAGCAGTGACCCTTCCATGAAAGAAGAGGCTAAAACAGCAACTGCTGAACTCAGTCCTGCAGAGCAAGCTGCTGAATTCAATCAGCAATTGGATTTCCTAACAAAGCAGTTAGCTGAATTTAAGGATAAACTACAAGAGACAAGGATGGCTAATATAAATATGGGAGAACAATTGAAGCAAACAAAGCAGCAGCTGTCAAGACAAATAACAGAAGAATGCCAAGCAGTTCAATTAAAAAGTGGGAAAACATTAAATACCCCACCTCAAGGCAGCAAAGAGCTAAGGAATGAGCAAACCACCCAAAATTCACCTGAGGACAGTAAGAGCCCAGGGAAAACCAGTGAGGGATCAGACACACACAAGTGATAATGACAACCCCTCTAAAAAGGATTCTTCAACCACTTCTGTAGGCAATAAACCTACAGCAACTAAGGTTGAGGAATATAAAGCCAAGATACCTTATCCTCAAAAACTCCGGAAAGAGGAGCAGGATAAGCAATTTGCTCGCTTTGCAGATTATCTCAGGACTCTTGAAATAAAGATCCCATTTGCAGAGGCACTGGAGCAAATACCTTCTTATGCCAAGTATATGAAAGACCTTTCCCACTGACTTTGTAGTGCTGGAAATGGAGGAGCACAAGAGTGCTACTCTCATTCTAGGAAGACCCTTCCTAGCAACTGGACGAACTCTCATTGACGTCCAACAGGGGGAAATAACCCTGAGAGTCAATGAGGATGAGTTTAAGTTGAATGCTGTCAAAGCCATGTAGCACCCAGACACATCAAAAGACTGCATGAAAGTTGATCTTATTGACTCTTTGGTAGAAGAGATCAACATGGCTGAGAGTCTCGAATCAGAGTTGGAAGACATCTTTAAAGATGTTCAGCCTGATTTGGAGGATTCAGAGGAAATGAAAGAGCCTCTAAAATTTTCTCTGGAAGAGGAAAAGCCTCCTAAACCCGAGCTCAAACCATTACCACCATCCCTGAAATATGTATTTCTCGGAGAAGGTGACACTTTTCCAGTAATCATAAGCTGTGCTTTAAATCCATAGGAAGAGGAAGCACTTATTCAAGTGCTAAGGACACACAAGACAGCTCTTGGGTGGTCCATAGGTGACCTTAAGGGCATAAGCCCAGCTAGATGCATGCACAAAATCTTATTGGAGGATAATGCTAAACCAGTGGTTCAACCACAGAGGCGGCTAAATCCAGTCATAAAGGAAGTGGTGCAGAAAGAGGTCACCAAATTACTAGAGGCTGGGATTATTTATCCTATTTCTGATAGCCCCTGGGTGAGCCCTGTCTAAGTCGTCCCAAAGAAGGGAGGCATGACAGTGATTCATAATGAAAAAAATGAACTGGTTCCTACAAGAACAGTTACAGGGTGGCGCATGTGTATTGACTACAGAAGGCTCAACTCTGCCATGGTTCGGTATGGGATTCGCCACAAGGTAGCTACTCTATATCATCCACAAACTAATGGGTAAGCTGAAGTCTCTAACAGAGAATTAAAAAGAATCCTAGAACGGATAGTAAATACCCGTAGAAAGGAGTCGGCACGGAGCTTGGATGATGCTCTGTGGGCTTACAGAACAGCATTCAAGACCCCTATAGGGACCTCTCTATACCAACTTGTGTATGGTAAGGCATATCACCTGCCCATGGAACTGGAACATAAAGCCTACTGGGCAACCAGATTCCTAAATTTTGATGCCAAATTAGCAGGAGAAAAAAGATTGCTCCAGCTAAATGAGTTAGAGGAATTCAGATTCACTGCTTTCGAAAATGCCAAGCTTTATAAAGAGAAATAAAAAAAGTGGCATGATAGAAAGCTGTCATCTAGAATCTTTGAACTAGGACAGAAGGTTCTGCTATTTAACTCTAGACTCAGGCTATTCCCCAGGAAACTGAAATCCCGGTGGAGGGGACCATATGTGATTACAAGTGGATCACCATATGGTTATGTGGAGCTTCAAGATATTGATTCTGATAAGAAGTTCATTGTCAATGGACAGAGAATCAAGCACTATCTTGAAGGCAACATTGAGCAAGAGTGCTCAAGGCTGAAGCTAGATTAAAAGCTCAGCAAGGTCCAGCTAAAGACAATAAAGAAGCGCTTGCTGGGAGGCAACCCAGCCATGGGGCATCAATCCTCTAAGCATTTTGCCCTATTTTTATTTTTATTTGTTTATATAAAGTTCATTGATAACAAGGTAAAGAATCAATTGCATAAGTTCACAGGGTTACAGAAGGAATCTGCACACAAAACAGAGAAAAAGAGCTCACTGGCAAGAAAACGCCAGTAAGAGCCTGTTTTGGGCGTTCAGTGCCCAAAAGAGGTATCAAGTGGGCGCTGAACGCCAGTAAGGATAGCTATCTGGCGTTCAACGCCAGAAAAGGGCAACAACTGGGCGTTGAATGCCCAGGAGAGCAGCATTTGGGCGTTCAAACGCCAGGATGGTGGAGAGGAGGTAAATTTATTTTTCTTCATATTTTTCATTTTAATTTTGTTTTTCATGTTTCAATTCATGATTTCTTACATAAACATGTTAAGAACCCTGATTTCTAAAATTCCTAAATTCCAAAAACCCTATTTTAAAAATATCAAATGTATCTTAATCCATAAGCACCAATCCTTTTTATCCAATTCAACTCCTTTTCAAAATTTTCAAAACAAATCTATCTCTTTTCATTCAAAAATCTTTTCAACTAATATCTTTTTCAAATCTCCACATTATCTTTTTCAAAATTTAGATTTATCTTTTTCAAAAATCTTTTATATCTTTTCAATTTTAAACTATATCCTCTCTTATTATATCTTCTATCCTATCTTTTCCAAATCAATCTTTTTTATCATATCTTTTCTAAATTTTCGAACCCACCCCCCTCCCTTTAAATATGGGTTTGGCCTCCCTCCCCTTCCATCAACAATTGCACCTAGCTCTCCTTCTATTCCTCTCCTTTCTTTTCTTTTGCTTGAGGACAAGTAAACCTCTAAGTTTGGTGTGTTTATCCGTGATCACTAAGATCATGGCTCCTAAGGAAAAACAACCCACTTCAAGAGGCAAGAAAGAGAGCATTCCAAAACCACTTTGGAATCAAGGGAAGTTCTTATCTAAAGAACATTCAGACCATTATTACAAAATAATGGGTCTAAGATCAGTGATCCCGAAAGTTAGATTCGATCTGAAAGAAGACGAATATCCGGAGATCCAGGAGCAAATTCGAATCAGGAACTGGGAGGTCCTAGCTAATCCTGATACGAAAGTGGGAAGGAATATGGTCCAGGAGTTCTATGCTAATATGTGGCAGACAGACAAGCAAAAACTATCTGGAACTGCTTTCTATGAATATCGGACCGTGGTCAGAGGAAAGATTATTCATACCAACCCTGACAAGATCAGGGAGATCTTAAAGCTACCTCAGCTGAAAGATGATCCAGACTCTTTCAACAGGAGAATGATGAGAACAGACAAGGGCCTGGATAAGATTCTAGAGGATATATGTATTCCTGGAGCCAGGTGGACCACCAGCACGAAGGGTGTCCCAAATCAACTCAAAAGAGAATATCTCAAACCAGTCGCCAGAGGATGGCTGGACTTCATTGGGCATTCTCTGCTACCCACTAGCAACCGTTCTGAAATCACTGTTAGAAGGGCAGTGATGATCCATTGCATCATGATGGGAAAAGAAGTGGAAGTTCATCAACTGATTTCAACTGAATTCTACAAAATTGCTAACAAAAATTCTAAAGAGTCCAGGTTGGCTTACCCAAGCTTGATTTCTCTGCTCTGCAAGGACGCTGGAGTAAGGATGGGAATAACTGAGTATATCTCAGTTGAGAAACCAATCACCAAAGCATCAATGGAAAAATAACAAGCACAGGATGACCCCATCAAGAAGAAAACACAGGAATTTCTCCCAGAAATCCCTCAATCTGAATATTGGGAGTATCTTGAAACATCAGTTACCAAGATGCAAGAAGCTATGGAACAAATAATAAAGGAACAGAAGGAACAAAGTCAAATTCTTTGCTATTTGATTAAAGAACAAGAGGAGCAAGGGCGTGACTTGAGGGAATTGAAGCGCCAGAAGTTATCTCTTGAAGGACCAAGCACCCCACAGATCCGAGGAACATCCACTTCCCAGAACAAAGGTTGTTAAATTCCAATTTCTGCTTTAACTCTGTGATAGTTGTCGTTATAGGAGTTTACCTTAGGAGTCATATAGTAGTAATTAGTATCTATTTCGATTTTATCTCCAATTAAGTTATAGTCTATTTTTCTCATCATCAGCAAACATGAATAAAATAGTAGATCTTTTGAATAAGAGGCAATAAAATTCGAGTTTTTAATACGGAAAAAATTCTAATCAGTAACATGTGGTGGCAATGCTTTCTGTCTTCTGAATGAATGCTTGAACAGTGCATATGTCTTTTGAATTTGTTGTTTAATACTGTTAAATATGTTGGCCCTTGAAAGAATGATGAACATGAGACATGTTATTGATAATCTGAAAAATCATAAAAATGATTCTTGAAGCAAGAAAAAACATCAAAGAACAAAGCTTGCAGAAAAAAAAAGAGAGAGAGAAAAAGCAAGCAGAAAAAGTCAAAACCCTTAAAACCAAAAGGCAAGGGTAAATAAAAAGGATCCCAAGGCTTTGAGCATCAGTGGATAGGAGGGCCTAAAGGAATAAAATCCTGGCCTAAGCGGCTAAACCAAGCTGTCCCTAACCATGTGCTTGTGGCGTGAAGGTGTCAAGTGAAAACTTGAGACTGAGCGGTTAAAGTCAAGGTCCAAAGCGAAAAAAAAAAAGAAGAGTGTGCTTAAGAACTCTGGACACCTCTAATTGGGGACTTTAGCAAAGCTGAGTCACAATCTGAAAAGGTTAACCCAATTATGTGTCTGTGGCATTTATGTATCCGGTGGTGATACTGGAAAACAAAGTGCTTAGGGTGATGAGATGCAGAAGCTGGTGAATTAAAAATTATTAATATGGTTACGTTGCTCAGAGATTTCCAGCAATATATAATAGTCTATACTTTGCTCAAGGATAGATGACGTAAACTGGCGTTCAATGCCAGTTCTCTGCCCAATTCTGGCGTCCAGCGCCAGAAACAAGTTGCAAGTTGGAGTTCAACGCCAGAAAAGGATCCAAAGCTGGCGTTGAACGCCCAAAACAGCCCCAAGCACGTGAAAGCTTTAGTCTCAGCCCCAGCACATACCAAGTGGGCCCCAGAAGTGGATTTCTGCACTATCTGCTATAGTTTACTCATTTTCTGTAAACCTAGGTTACTAGTTTAGTATTTAAACAACTTTTAGGGACTTACTTTGTATCTCATGACATTTTAGATCTGAACTTTGTACTCTTTGACGGCATGAGTCTCTAAACTCCATTGTTGGGGGTGAGGAGCTCTGCTGTGTCTCGATGAATTAATGCAAGTATTTCTGTTTTCCATTCAAACATGCGTGTTCCTATCTAAGATATCCATTCGTGCCTCCTTATGGAGAAGGTGATGATCCGTGACACTCATCACCTTCCTCACTCCATGAACGTGTGTCTGAAAATCACCTCCGTTCTACATCAGATTGAATGAATATCTCTTAGATTCCTTAATCAGAATCTCCGTGGTATAAGCTAGATTGATGGCAGCATTCATGAGAATCCGGAAAGTCTAAACCTTGTCTGTGGTATTCCGAGTAGGATTCTGGGATTGAATGGCTATGACGAACTTCAAACTCACGAATGCTGGGCATAGTGACAGACACAAAAGGATAGTAAATCCTATTCCGGTATGATTGAGAACCTGCAGATGATTAGCTGTGCGGTGACAGCGCATTTGGACCCTTTTCACTGGAAGGATGGATGGTAGCCATTGACAACGGTGATCCGCCAACATACAGCTTGCCATAGGAGGATGAGCATGCGTGAATCAGAAACAGAGGAAAGCAGAATTTCAGAAGACAAAGCATCTCCTAAACTCCAACATATTCTCCATTACTGCATAACAAGTAACTTTTAATTTATGCTCCCTTGTCCATTTGCAAGTCAATTGATAACCACCAATTAATATCCTGACTGAGAATTGCAAGATAACCATAGCTTGCTTCAAACCAACAATCTCCGTGGGATCGACCCTTACTCACGTAAGGTACTACTTAGACGACCCAGTACACTTGCTGGTTAGTGGTACGAGTTGTGAAACGTGTTATTCATAATTCGTGCACCAATAATATAGAAATTAGAAATAAATTCTGATCCAACAAAATTAATGTATAGAAATACTATTTGCTCCTCCGTTTTGCAAATTATTTTCAATAAAATGCCCAAATCTAAAAATTAGAAATAATATACTTAATTTCTTCATTTTTCAAAATAGCAGTAATAATATTTAAAATATTACTTATCTAATCCAAATCATATAAAATCCTTATTATTTTCATAACTATCAACCTTATACTTTAAATATAGAAAATAATCTAATAGTTATAAAATTGGATAATAATCATAACTTATCTCAAGTTCAATAAATCAAACTTGCCTTAATTATCCTTAATAAAATAATCTCTGAAATTAAGGCTATAAATAACTATATGATTTGAGACTTGATCATAAAAAGACTTTTCAAAGATTCTGGGTCTTACATTCTACCCACCTTATAAAAATTTTCGCCCTCGAAAATTGATACAAAATGAAAGAAATTCCATAACAGTTCACCCTTGAACACATTTAAGGAAGAAGCAAAAATATCTTAAAATATAAACATATATACGGTTTCCAAATACTTGGGTGGTCGTATGCATAAAGATACAAAAGTATGAGTGTGCTTGTAAAGCAAACGTTACAAGATGGGCTCAATGCACAAGGTCATATGATCTCAAGGCTTTACAAACACTTGAGGTGCCAAAATAGGGTGCAAATCAAGATAGGCGTTCACAAAGCAAAGATGACATGGTTCAAACATGTGATAGTAAAGCAAGGCATCGAAGGCTATAAACATGATGCGGTTAAAACGACGTGCTTAACATCCGCACACTAATCTCATATCAACCTCAAGGCTTCAACTTTTCAACTCCGTCTAGCACTTTTCAACCTCAGCCAATCATAAGCCTAACACCCGCAAGCTCGTTTGCAAGGGACAAAACACCCATAACTCATCATAATGTTACACACCTACCGCTTCACCTTCCATATACACATATCACGTCTTAAAGAACTAACGCATCGTGTTACGTATACGTCTACAAGTCGCACGTGATATCAAAAAAATTCTTGAGTCTACTCAGAAGGATACAAGATTTAGAAAGGAGAGCCAAATGTCAAGGATAGTACTCATAGATTTGAGAGAATGTATCCAATCTTCACATAAACAAAGACGCTCAAGCAATGAAGTTTGGTAGAAATAAATCAATTGACAACTTCAAAGATAACCCTTGGATCAAAGAAGTTCAACAGGATCGATAGGAAGAAAACCAGCGCATCAGTTTGAAACAAACTCAAGCTGAGTCGAAGAAGTATAAGGTTTACAGAGGAGAATATTTCAAACCCAAGACAAAGCTCACAGAACTCAAGAGCACGATTAAAATACTTTCGAATACATTGTTCATGAAGGAACCGAAACTTGCGGAAAAACCACTTCGCAGTCTAAAAGAAAGGTTAAGTAACAAACATTCTCCAAGAGAATAACAAAAGCAATAACGTGGCTTTGCTGTAATACAATTTCATGTTGAAACATATCATGTAGAATTTTAAAAACAAGGTGCACACAAGTTTGGCTAAAAGCTAAAATATTTCCTTAAATATTTTAGAAAGATAATTAGGTGCACAACTTAGCCAAAGGCAATCATAAAACTCAGAAAAGAAATCAAATGCTTGTTCAAAAATTCCAAAGTTCATATTCAAACAAGCGTGTATAAAATCATGGCAAGGACGAAGGAGAAAATTAAACTCTTTTTAAAAAAGAAATTCCGAGGTAAAAATTTGTTTACAATCTAGTAAGGAAATAGGTGGTGCGTTACAAACAAACCAATTTCCACTAAACAAGGGAGCTTTTCCAAAACCTCATTTAAAATGGCGCATGCCAACTTTAAATTAATTTCGTCAAAATTGTACAATGGTTTCAATCTCAATCAAGCAACAGAAAATAAATTCCGTTTAATATTTCTTCAAAGAGGATTCAAAACCCATTTAACCAAGGCTCAAAACAAGACTCCAAAAGTGTTCTTGAAATCACCATCCCAGAAGAACATGTAAGAAATTTAAGATGCGCTAAAAAGGAGTCAAGCCTTGCAAGAAAGGATCTTAAATCAAAATAGTTAAAACAAGATCCACTAGGCTTGAGACATCAAACCAACTTTCAATTGATTCGAAAGAATACAAAAATCGCAGAAAAAGACAACGCAATCATTAGTAACTTCTCAAGGATAAATCTTTGACTAAAAACTCTTGTAAAGACAATGAGAGGATAAACGATGCACTATTTTGAAACGAATCAAACTAACTCACATAAGAATGAGATTCACAAGATTGGAAAAACCAAGATCAATGGTAATGTTCACAAATTGTAAAGATTAGTTTAAAAATAAGGTCAAGTATGACATTCATATAGATGGAAGGTTTAATAGAGAATTTAGTCCGTTTATAGGAAGAAAGCTATGAATCCAACACTTTCAAAAGAGCAACAATGGCATAAACCATATAGCATGCTAAATCAACTCAATTGAAAATAAGTTAAGTAAAGCTTATCAAACGAAACTCAATCGGGATAAAAATGGAAAATTCTTTCTTCCCAAAATTTTGAAAAATATCCAAATACATAATCAAATAAAAATGTGCATTGGAACTATAGTAAAATTTCTAGAAAGTCAAATTGTAATTTTAAAGTAAATGCAGTTCTGTAAACAAGTAAAAGTACAGACGAGGTATTAGAAATAGATAGTTGTTAAACTGTATAAGAAATCTTCAAAGCTTCACATATAAATAAGTACATATCTAATCAACAGCAACTTTTATAAAAATCTCAAAATTGGCTGTAATCACTGTCAAATAAGAGGAAAACTAAATCAACAAGTTCTCAAAGAATGGACTCGGAACCCGGAGTTTAAAAGGTACAGCACATTAAGACAAGTTCAAGGCTATATCAAAGAATACAGGAATCAAAAGAACTCAAACAGAGGAAGATAGACGCAACAAGGATTCCAAACAAGCATATGCAATTAAGATCAAACAAGAATGCATATGAATAGAGGAATAGAGATGAAAATCCAACTACTTTTCAAGAGGATTGGCAAACAAGAACTTCAAGTTAGGATGTGAAAGACCTAATACATGACAAACACTCAGAGTATGCAATTGAAGCATAGTCAGTCCATTCCTCAGGCTCTACAGGAAGAACTGCTCAGATACCATAATGTAACACCCTAACTACCAAAGCTCACACTTCCGGCTGCGCTACTCTGATAGTTTGGACATTACGATGACACTTATACTATTTAATACTAAAATATGAGCCTGTTTGAAACTTTAAACCGCAAAACCGCTCCCGAAAATTACTTTCGTTCGATAACGTACATCCATAGATACCATACAACTTACAAAAACTCATAAAGAGTACATCCATATATATACATACGTATACATAAATAATATTACAAACATTAACCAATACAATTCATATCCCTCTTATAGAATAAATCAAGATAAAGGCGAGGGTACAAAAATAATAATCTAAAGCAACATAGAGCATCTCAATAACAAAATAAACTCTTCGTGACTTCTGCGCCTATATCCTGAAAGGGGGAAAAATGTAGGGGGTGAGAACATCATCCTCGAAAGGGTTCTCAGTAGAGGGTTTTTGGGAATTACTGTGATAGGATACATGAAGATAAACCGTACCAGTGATTAATAACCAACTTATGCCTCTTTGCAAAAACAACTGTTTACAATAAAAGTAAAGTCGGAAATCTTTTCTAAAAGAGGAACCGTTCAATTCTCAAAAACTCAAAAGTCTTTCAAAACGGTTTATCTATGCTGAAACAAAATAGCCTTTCATATTTTATTCCAAACCAGAAACACAAAACCAAAATCAACCATCGGTTCATCTCATTCCAACCACGGCCCTAGGCCCAAACAATCCAATCCATCAACCAATCACCACACACCAACAGAGTCCCAGATGCAAACACAGATAGGAAGTTTAAGCACAAATAAACAGGTATTGCAAGTAGGACAATTAGCAATTAATCACATAGGCAAACCAAGTATAATATGCACACCCAAACAATATCACATAGATGCATATGATGCATGCCTGTCCCTAGTGGCTGATGATATCATCTGTCGGTTATATAGCCAACCCGACACGTCCTGGTAGCTAACCATGGACAGAAACACCCATCGCGGAGCAAGTAGGTTTGAGCTACAACCCCATTGCTACTACCCGCTCAACCCAGAGCTAGTGGAATAACCACTACTGCGGCTACTACCCAGGCGGGTGTTTAACAGCTCAACCTGGAGTGAGTGGAGTCACCACTACTACCGCTATTACCCAGGTGTCACAGTCTCTGACCTGGAGCAAGTGGGACGAACCACAACCCTTGCTACTACCCAGGTATCTCAAGCATATATT
>NC_029785.2:20566035-20599793 GCF_000816755.2 Arachis ipaensis
TCTCAGTTCAAGTAAATAAAATTGAATTTATTATGAAACCGAACCATACAAAATCACAAGTTCTAACCCGGTCCAAAAATCAACTCATTCGAAATCGAACCAGTTCATTTGGTCCAAAAACCGCTTTCAGATTTCTTTTTGGAGCCCATTTTTCCAACTCTTCCAAAATGCCTCAAACTTGATTACTCAATCAAAAGTCTAGGTTCCTTTAAAAATCACTAAAAACTCTTTTATATTGAAATCAATATTAGAGCATCATTATTTCCTTCAGTGATTCAAACGGTAAAAATAGTTCAATTCTAAATAAGCCGAACTCAACGTATAAGGTTCATCAAATAAATTAAGCTGGAAAGCATAAATATCCTCTTAATAAATCAAATAATAAAATTTCTCAAATCCAAACCTTTTAAATAACCTTTCAAACAAGACTAAGATTTTATAGAAATTTCGGCAGCACCTCCCCTAAAACTTGGACTTTTGCCATCCGGTTCGGGTCCCAACTAAACCGTTTCTCATTCCTTTTCAACAGCTCAAAACCAGAAATCAATTCAAAAGCAAGCTAAATCCATCAGTGGCCTCAGTGGCACATCTCAAGGAAACCATTTCAAAAATCAACTCAATATCAACCGATTTAACTCATTTCTAAAGCTTTAAAGAATCGGTTCAACAATAAATCATTTATCAAAACCAAATCAATTAAAGCAACCCAGGCTGAATTTCAAGAGTATTCTATCTTTCACATCATCAAAATAATTGACTCGATTCAAACCAATCCTCAACGGATTAAACTCATTTCAAATCTTTAAAGAATCAACTTCAAACATTACATTTCACAAGCCACATAACAATTCAGCCAAACCAACATGCAAAGTCATTCGAGTCAATCAAATAATATGTAAGGCAGATACAATCACCAAATACACAATTTCTCACATCAGTACCCATATGTAATAATTCCAATAATAAACTATAGTTTTTGGAAAGCGCCCCTACCTCAAAACGCAATTCCATAACTCAAACGCCTCACAGAGTCCTTTCTGCCTCAACCTGAGCTGACGGCAACCAAAACCTCATCTCCCAATCACGTTCGTAATAACCATAGCAACACTAATCGCAACATACAATAATCAGGACTCGACCCCACGTTATCAAAACTCATTCATTAACCGAACACAACAGAATACTAATGCGAGGCTTTCCGAAACATAAATACTTACTGAACTAGCGAAACAAAGCAGCTGCGATATCGGACAAGCCCGGCAACAGCTCCGGCGGCGGTCAGAAGCTCTGATGGATCAACTATAAAAACCACGCAGCATTAAAACCTTCTCGAAATCCAGAAAGGCAGAAACCTCAATTAAAACCCTTACCAGAAGAATGGAGCAGCAGCTCCGGCGGTGACCTCCTGCAGCAACCACACCGTTTCCCGGCAACCAGAGGCACAACGGGGTTTCTTTGCGGCAGAAACGGCGGTGGCTGGGCGCGGTTATGCCTCCTCTCCTCTGTATGACCCGGCGGCTTCCCTCTCGCCGGCACACAGCGGCGGCATTGCAGCAAGGAGCACAACGGCGGTGCGTAGACCGGCGACGACCCCCAGCAGTGGCGCCGGCAAACCAGTCGCGACGGAGGCAGCAGCAGCTCAGACCACGTCTCTCCAGTCTCCGACGCGATCTCTCTCTCTCTTCCACCGATGGTGACGATGACGGCAAGGACAGAAGTGGCGGCGCGAACACCACAACAGCGGCGGCGAGCTAGTCAGCGGCGCGAGTGACGACGAAGGCCCTACGTTCGGCCTCTCTCTCTCTTCGGCGTCGCTCTCCCCCGGTGATCTTCCTGCGTGCGACGCAACGCGACAGGTACTGGGTGCTACTCCTCAGCATCGCGCCTTCTCCCTCCTCTCGGTGACAGAGGCGCGCCACATGGCTCCATGGACGGACAGCGATGGCGGCGCGGATTGGGTAACGGCAGCAACGTGGCCACCTTCCCCCTTTCTTCTCCGATCTCCTCTACTCCCCCTCAGATTCCCCTTTCTTTCTGTTTCTTTCTTTGTGCCGTATGTTTTGTTAGGAAGGGGAAACAAGGGCGGCTGCTGTTAGAAGGAAGGGGCTACAGCAGTTGTGAGGAAACCGGGTCATGGGTTATGGTTTCAGGGTTAGGGTTTCATCATTTTGAAAATTAGGGTTAGGGACATTTTAGTAATTTTACTTAAAAATAGGGATAATATAGAAATTAGAAATAAATTCTGATCCACCAAAATTAATGTATAGAAATACTATTTGCTCCTCCGTTTTGCAAATTATTTTCAATAAAATGCCCAAATCTAAAAATTAGAAATAATATACTTCAAACGTTATAAGATAGGCTCAATGTACAAGGTCATATGATCTCAATGCCTCACAAAACTTGAGGTGCCAAAATAGGGTGCAAATCAAGATAGGCGTTCACAAAGCAAAGATGACATGGTTCAAACATGTGATAGTAAAGCAAGGCATCGAAGGCTATAAACATGATGCGGTTAAAACGACGTGCTTAACATCCACACACTAATCTCATATCAACCTCAAGGCTTCAACTTTCCAACTCCGTCTAGCACTTTTCAACCTCATAGCCAATCATAAGCCTAACACCCGCAAGCTCGTTTGCAAGGGACAAAACACCCATAACTCATCATAACGTTACACACCTACCGCTTCACCTTCCATATACACATATCACGTCTTAAAGAACTAACGCATCGCATTATGTATACGTCTACAAGTCGCACGTGATATCAAAACAATTCTTGAGTCTACTCAGAAGGATACAAGATTTAGAAAGGAGAGCCAAATGTCAAGGATAGTACTCATAGATTTAAGAGAATGTATCCAATCTTCACATAAACAAAGACGCTCAAGCAATGAAGTTTGCTAGAAATAAATCAATTGACAACTTCAAAGATAACCCTTGGATCAAAGAAGTTCAACAGGATCGATAGGAAGAAAACCAGCGCATCAGTTTGAAACAAACTCAAGCTGAGTCGAAGAAGTATAAGGTTTACAGAGGAGAATATTTCAAACCCAAGACAAAGCTCACAGAACTCAAGAGCACGATTAAAATACTTCCGAATGCTTTGTTCATAAAAGAATCGAAAACTTCCGAAAAAATCATTTCGCAGTCTGAAAGAAAGTCAAGTAATAAACATTCTTCAAGAGAGTAACAAAAGCATAAACGTGACTTTGCTATAATACAACTTCATGTTGAAACAGATCATGTAGAATTTTAAAAACAAGGTGCACACAAGTTTGGCTAAAAGCTAAAATATTTCCTTAAATATTTTAAAAAGATAATTAGGTGCACAACTTAGCCAAAGGCAATCATAAAACTCAGAAAAGAAATCAAATGCTTGTTCAAAAATTCCAAAGTTCATATTCAAACAAGCGTGTATAAAATCATGGCAAGGACGAAGGAGAAAATTAAACTCTTTTTAAAAAAGAAATTCCGAGGTAAAAATTTGCTTACAATCTGGTAAGGAAATAGGTGGTGCGTTACAAACAAACCAATTTCCACTAAACAAACAATGGCATAAACCATATAGCATGCTAAATCAACTCAATTGAAAATAAGTTAAGTAAAGCTTATCAAACGAAACTCAATCGGGATAAAAATGGAAAATTCTTTCTTCCCAAAATTTTGAAAAATATCTAAATACATAATCAAATGAAAATGTGCATTGGAACTATAGTAAAATTTCTAGAAAGTCAAATTGTAATTTTAAAGTAAATGCAGTTCCATAAACAAGTAAAAGTACAGACGAGGTATTAGAAATAGATAGTTGTTAAACTGTATAAGAAATCTTCAAAGCTTCACATATAGATAAGTACATATCTAATCAACAGCAACTTTTATAAAAATCTCAAAATTGGCTGTAATCACTGTCAAATAAGAGGAAAACTAAATCAACAAGTTCTCAAAGAATGGACTCGGAACCCGGAGTTTAAAAGGTACAGCACATTAAGACAAGTTCAAGGCTATATCAAAGAATACAGGAATCAAAAGAACTCAAACAGAGGAAGATAGACGCAACAAGGATTCCAAACAAGCATATGCAATTAAGATCAAACAAGAATGCATATGAATAGAGGAATAGAGATGAAAATCCAACTACTTTTCAAGAGGATTGGCAAACAAGAACTTCAAGTTAGGATGTGAAAGAACAGGTCGACTCGAACAGAATTCAAGACACACAACTGAATAGCCTCGAGAAATAGTTTCCAACGTTCCCAAAACCCGCGATTCGCTTTACTCAAAACTCGTTTATCATCCATGATAACCCATCAGTGCTTTCATATACATAATTCACTAGTATTAAGCCGGCCAAACTTAATACCAAGAATTATTCTATGCAAGACTAACAGCGTTAAATCAATAGATCGTCATGTGCATAAAGCTCTAATTCTCATCATCCGACAAGACCTAATACATGACAAACACTCAGAGTATGCAATTGAAGCATAGTCAGTCCATTCCTCAGGCTCTACAGGAAGAACTGCTCTGATACCATAATGTAAAACCCTAACTACCAAAGCTCAAACTTCCGGCTGCGCTACTCTGATAGTTCGGACATTACGACGACATTTATACTATTTAATACTAAAATATGAGCCTGTTTGGAACTTTAAACCGCAAAACCGCTCCCGAAAATTACTTTCGTTTGATAACGTACATCCATAGATACCATACAACTTACAAAAACTCATAAAGAGTACATCCATATATATACATACGTATACATAAATAATATTACAAACATTAACCAATACAATTCATATCCCTCTTACAGAATAAATCAAGATAAAGGCGAGGGTACAAAAATAATAATCTAAAGCAACATAGAGCATCTCAATAACAAAATAAACTCTTCGTGACTTCTGCGCCCATATCCTGAAAGGGGGAAAAATGTAGGGGGGTGAGAACATCATCCTCGAAAGGGTTCTCAGTAGAGGGTTTTTGGGAATTACTATAATAGGATACATGAAGATAAACCGTACCAGTGATTAATAACCGACTTATGCCTCTTTTCAAAAACAACTGTTTACAATAAAAGTAAAGTCGGAAATCTTTTCTAAAAGAGGAACCGTTCAATTCTCAAAAACTCAAAAGTCTTTCAAAACGGTTTATCTATGCTGAAACAAAATAGCCTTTCATATTTTATTCCAAACCAGAAACACAAAACCGAAATCAACCATCGGCTCATCTCATTCCAACCACGGCCCTAGGCCCAAACAATCCAATCCATCAACCAATCACCACACACCAACAGAGTCCCAGATGCAAACACAGATAGGAAGTTCAAGCACAAACAAACAGGTATTGCAAGTAGGACAATTAGCAATTAATCACATAGGCAAACCAAGTATAATATGCACACCCAAAAAATATCACATAGATGCATATGATGCATGCCTGTCCCTAGTGGCTGATGATATCATCTGTCGGTTATATAGCCAACCCGACACGTCCTGGTAGCTAACCATGGACAGAAACACCCATCGCGGAGCAAGTAGGTTTGAGCTACAACCCCATTGCTACTAATCAAAATAATTGACTCGATTGAAACCAATCCTCAACGGATTAAACTCATTTCAAATCTTTAAAGAATCAACTTCAAACATTACATTTCACAAGCCACATAACAATTTAGCCAAACCAACATCCATAGTCATTCGAGTCAATCAAATAATACGTAAGGCAGATACAATCACCAAATACACAATATCTCACATCAGTACCCATATGTAATAATTCCAATAATAAACTATAGTTTTTGGAAAGCGCACCTACCTCAAAACGCAATTCCATAACCCAAACGCCTCACAGAGTCCTTTCTGCCTCAACCTGAGCTGACGGCAACCAAAACCTCAGCTCCCAATCACGTTCGTAATAACCGAAACATAAATACTTACTGAACTAGCGAAACGAAGCAGCTGCGATATCGGACGAGCCCGGCAACAGCTCCGGCGGCGGCCAGAAGCTCTGATGGATCAACTATAAAAACCACGCAGCATTAAAACCTTCTCGAAATCCAGAAAGGCAGAAACCTCAATTAAAACCCTTACCAGAAGAATGGAGCAGCAGCTCCGGCGGCGACCTCCTGCAGTAACCACACCGTTTCCCGGCAACCAGAGGCACAACGGGGTTTCTTGGCGGCAGAAACGGCGGTGGCTGGGCGCGGTTATGCCTCCTCTCCTCTGTATGACCCGGCGGCTTCCCTCTCGCCAGCACACAGCGGCGGTATTGCAACAAGGAGCACAGCGGCGGCGCGTAGACCGGCGACGACCCCCAGCAGTGGTGCCGGCGAACCAGTCGCGACGGAGGCAGCAGCAGCTCAGACCACATCTCTCCAGTCTCCGATGCGATCTCTCTCTCTCTTCCACTGATGTTGACGATGACGGCAAGGATAGAAGCGGTGGCGCGAACACCACAACAGCGGCGGCGAGCTAGTCAGCGGCGCGAGTGACGACGAAGGCCCTACGTTCGGCCTCTCTCTCTCTCTTCGGCGTTGCTCTCCCCCGGTGACCCTCTTGCGTGCGACGCGACGCGACAGGGACTGGGTGCTACTCCTCAGCATCGCGCCTTCTCCCTCCTCTCGGTGACAGAGGCGCGCCACATGGCTCCATGGACGGACAGCGATGGCAGCGCAGATTGGGTAGCGGCAGCAACGTGGCCACCTTCCCCCTTTCTTCTCCGATCTCCTCTACTCCCCCTCAGATTCCTCTTTCTTTCTGTTTCTTTCTTTGTGCCGTATGTTTTGTTAGGAAGGGGAAACAAGGGCGGCTACTGTTAGAAGGGAGGGGCTGCAGCAGTTGTGAGGAAACCGGCTCGTGGGTTATGGTTTCCGGGTTAGGGTTTCATCATTTTGAAAATTAGGGTTAGGGACATTTTAGTAATTTCACTTAAAAATAGGGATAATATAGAAATTAGAAATAAATTCTGATCCAACAAAATTAATGTATAGAAATACTATTTGCTCCTCCGTTTTGCAAATTATTTTCAATAAAATGCCCAAATCTAAAAATTAGAAATAATATACTTAATTTCTTCATTTTCCAAAATAGCAGTAATAATATTTAAAATATTACTTATCTAATCCAAATCATATAAAATCCTTATTATTTTCATAACTATCAACCTTATACTTTAAATATAGAAAATAATCTAATAGTTATAAAATTGGATAATAATCATAACTTATCTCAAGTTCAATAAATCAAACTTGCCTTAATTATCCTTAATAAAATAATCTCTGAAATTAAGGCTATAAATAACTATATGATTTGAGACTTGATCATAAAAAGACTTTTCAAAGATTCTGGGTCTTACAAACTTAACCTATGGTTCTCTAGCCTAAGTTTTCACAATACCTTAAATGTTAAATGCGCGAAACCTAAACCATACCTTGGCCGATCACTTTATTCAATCCAAGGCAGCCTCACAAGCTACAAAACAGCCCCTCAAGCTCAAAGAACCCAGCTATAATCTTAGCTTTAATCGCCACCAAGCCTCCAAGCGCTCACTTTTCAATTCCAACACATGTATATAAACTTAATTCACACCTAATACACATATATGCTCCAAATTCAGCTTCTTCATAATAAAATCAAAATTGATTGGGGTTTAGGTTGTTCTTACCATTCCCACACACATAGCAACTCACGCCCAATAAGCCCCGCAAGCTAAATCGAACCTAAAACACCAAATTATACAAAATCTCAACACCAAAGCCCAATAAATTCAGAACTGAAAATGAGAAAATTGAGAAAAAAACGTGGCTTCCTTACCTTACAATGTTATGGGCTTTATAGAGCTCGACGCCGCAGAGGCGTAGCCGCACACGGTATGACGATCGCAGCTCAGAGCGAGAAGTTATGTGGATTTAATAATTTGGTGAGGGTTTGGAGTCTCACCTTCGTTCTTCCCCCTTTTCCACTTCCACTGTTTTTGCATGCTGCCAGGGGAGAGAATGAACTTCACCCCCATTTAATTTGATTGTTAGTTGGACCCATGGGCCCGGTTCGGCCCGTTTGGCCCAATCTCGGGCCGAATTTTTCGAAAATGGTATTAAAATTCTCGTTTTGAGGAGCTCTATCCTATTTTGATATTAATTTTGCATTTTTAATTTTCCTAATTAAAATTCAATTTATTGACTAATTATTTACCAATTTTAGCGAGGTTTACATCTTACCCACCTAATTAGAAATTTTGTTCTCAAAATTCAGAGTGAGTTACCTGAAAAGAGGTGTGGGTAGTCCTTCCGCATCTCTGACTCAAGCTCCCAAGTATGTTCTTCAATACCAGCCTGACTCCAAGCTACTTTCTCCAAAGAAACTCTTTCGCGCGTAAACGCTTAATGCTGGTATCATCAATTCTAACCGGAGTTACTGGAAGCGTAAGATCTTCTCTCACTTGAATTGATTCCGGATCTAGGACATGGCTAGGATCAAAAGTATATTTACGAAGCTGTGATACGTGAAACACATCATGCAGGTTCGAAAGGTGTGGTGACAAAGCAATCCTATACACCACTGGTCATCAATACTCTCTAAAAATTGAAACGGCTAACTTAGTGGGGTTTAACTTCTTAGTTTTTGATTGCTCATCCGATTCTAGTTTGTTAAAGTAATCTTCAGAAATAGGTATCCTCTTCTTTCCAACTTGAGAAATATTCTTCTCAGATCTGCCTAACCCTTTTTGTCGGCTTTCATAATGAGAATCCTAACTCAAATTTGCGTAACTTTTTCTCCGTTGTCTCGGCTATCAAATTCAGGAATTAAGACATTCGATGTTTCAGTTTCCGATCAATACAAAGGTGTTTAGCATACTGTGAAGTCTCACCTTCTCCCTGATGTATAGTCTTATTACTATCTCCAATAAGTAATTTGCTCCCATAGGCAAACTGGACTTGCTCACTTGATCCACGATTTCCTAACAGCATCACCTTTTGTCCTAGACTTCGGCAACCTATTACGAGATCGATACCTATTCTCTTTTACTTTTAATGTAGAACTCTTGACGGTTGTAGCCTTTCGCACGTCTTCTGGTGGTCTCTCTTTTCTTTTTTATGCGTCGAACATGTAATCACATAGATTGTCACTTCGTTCTTCACTTCTGGCGGCTCAAAATATCTTCTTGGATTCGCGATACGTTTTAGAAATCTCAAAGTAACTTCGAAAATCCTCTCTTGTAAGCTTTGGACAATAGTTTCTCATTTCAACTTCCGATTTCGACACATAATCCTCTCTTGGCATCTTCTTGATTCAACCGGCTTCAGTACTCTTAGTAGCTCCTTATCACCATTATTGCATTCCTTAAGTCCTTGACTCTACGATCTCTATTTCGGCATTGGGCATATAAATCTCTTCTAAATTCCCTTTTGTTTACCAGACTTTGACATCTTTGGCAGCTTCTTATTGTCTCGTTACGCGTACCGTATCTCATCAATACCACGTTGTAAATTGGTAATGGATTTAGCCCGACACTTCCACTACACACTCTCATTCTCCAACTCAGAACTTTAACTCATCTAACATTTCCTCTTTTGAAATTAATGTCCAAGAATCCCTTGGGAACTTCTTGCTTAGGGCGTCTACTACGATCTCACGCTATCACTTCAGCATGCATCTTAAGTCCTCCAATAATGCATCGTAGCAATTCCTTAAATGGTTCATTAGGTTCAAGTGATACTTGTATTGGCATAAATATCAATCTTCTTTCTATGGCTCGAAGGCTTTCATCGTATCCTGGTATTTCATTCACATGGTACACCTCATTGCATCTATTTAGTCATGAGCGATACGATTAGCAAAGATTAAGGCTCTAGATTTCCTAGGAAAGTTGCTGATTCATTTTCATGTTCAAAAGTCTTGCTTTAAAGGATTGACACTCTAATAGTTGCATCTAAGAGTTATGTGCGTCGCAAGATCCAATACGAGTTGATTTTTCGAAGAGATGTTATGTTCAAGAGATGAACGAGTAACATGAACGGTGTTCACAAGAATTCAAAAGAAAGTCTAGCATACAGTTGACCGGAGTTGTATAGAACTAACGGAATACACAAGAAAAGAAACCCAATCGCATCTCAGGGAAGAAATTCGAATCAAAGCTTGATTAGAAGAATAAGGTATGTCAAATTAAATAGGTTCTAGTTGGCTTTAAAGGGACGCGAGTTTCCACAAGAGAGCAACTCTACATACCGTAGGTCTCTAAGATTCAAAGATTACATGATTATATTAGGATGAGTCCAAGTTTAATTTAAAAGAGACAAGGTTTATACGAGTGAGGAACAAAATCGGAAGAATGATGAATTGGGCTCTTACAAGAAAAGATTCAAGATAGAGCTTTCAATGTAAGCTATAAGAGAAAGATTAGATTAAGTCGTGAAGATTAGTTTGCGCACTCTCGCAAGAAAACACTTAGTTGGACGATTCTCTCTTCCAGTACTCCCTTCACCCGGTCCTGAGTTCTACTGATTATAATGATGTCTTCACTTGTGGTGCAATCAACACTGATCCGGCTTTCGGCATTAAGTCTATCGCAAACTCATGTTCTCTCTATGGTGGGAATTCTGGTACATCTCCAAGGACGGTCTCGAGAACTCTCTCTCATATAGGAATTCGATCTTACCTTGACTCGTCTCTTGATTAATTAACAACTAAAGGTTGGATCCACTATATTCCTCTTCCTCGAAGTCTTAACGTCACTGGATTTCAAACGGTAACTCCGCATAGCTCTCGATAGTTCCAATTTCTTAGGTATAATCCACCATGCTTCCCCTGCATCATTCTGATTCTCATCCTTTAAGAACCTAGTCACTCATCTAAGTTAGCTAGGTATCGCTCCACCTTAACAACTAATAGTCTTCGACTAACCATCGACTCGGACTCCACGATCATAAAAACTTGTCATGCTTCATAAATGGATGTTACATATATTAATGATACGCAAGGTAGTTAAAAACTCAACTGCTAGTTCATGGTTACCTCGGATATGAAAATCAGATTCGACTGCAACCCGGCGTTTCTTGTGTGGACAGTCTCGAGCTATATGCCCGGACTTCCCGCACTTGTAACATACGCCTAATCCAGCCCTGCATGGTCTGTTTGGATGGTACTTCTTGCATCTTGGGCACCTTAAGTCATCCGGTTTGGTACTAGTTTGCCCTTCTGAATTCGGATCCGGACGGTTGTCGTTCCCTCGGTCGTTATTCCGGCGCTGGAAATGTGAAGTGACAAAATGATTCTTTTTGAAAATTTGGCTCCTAGGTGTAATATATCCCTTTTTCTTTGTGAAGGGTTCCCAGCGATTACTCCTTGCTACCTCAGTCCTCTTTGAGCTTTCTCCCGTTGCCTGACCTGTGTTAACTTGCTCCGGATAACCCATTGGTACCCCTGTATTCGGAACATTATGTCCACCTTCATATTCATTACCACCATCATTGCCAGTTCCAACTTGTGGTTCCATCCCATCCATCACTCAGATGGTCGCAGCAGTAATAGCACCAATAGCAGCAACAACACTCGTCATCGCGGACACGATATCGGTCAAACTATCTACCGGTATGGTTACCTCATTAACTCTTCGTCCTCGACCTCGATTAAACTCACAACCGCGCCCACAAGACGCCATTTGGTTCCTGTTCATACCAAACAAGTGATATTAAGGTGATCAGTCTCAATATCTTAAGTCCAGTATTTCAAAGTCCCAGATACATGCTCATGAGCATTCATGCCACATATATCAATTAGATACCCTAAATAACATGTATAGACACCCAGAGTATACTCAGAGGCATAATCAATCCGTCCTTGAGGCTCTATAGGAACGAACTGCTCTGATACCATAATGTAACACCCTACCACACAGAGCTTTACACCTAGGATGTAAAACAGAGGTGGCGAGGCGCTACAACTGCTAAAATAAGATACATACATATAATAGTAGAAAGAATATAATAAACTAAGAGTCTTGAAAAATGGATAAAACAAAATTCGTAAAATAAAAAGCGCAATGCTCCGGAACGGAATAACTTGCGTGCGAAGAAACCTGAAGATTACAGATATGAATAAGCAAAAGAATAAAAGAAGGCCAAGAATACAGTGAAACTAGCTCCTGACTCAGCCTGCGAAGCCAAGGCTAGCCGAAGAATATTTACATATATATATACATAAGTATCCCAACACCCAAAATACAGAAATAAGTCCCTAGCTCTCCCGTAACCTTTATGAGGAACAAAATAATCAAGTTTCTTGGAGAGCAAGCTAAGTACATAGGTACATATATATATACAATCATAAAGCCCAAAATAACCCAAGGACTACTCCACTTTAAGATCCAGACGCCTAGTGAGGAGCCTCTCGACCTGCATCTGAAAACAATAACACAGCATGGGATGAGAACCGGAGGTTCTCAGCATGGTAAAGGTGCCACGCGTATAATAAATAAGGTCCTGGGAATACCAGAGGCAATCCTAGAACTCCGTCGTACAATTGAAAAACTTAGTTACTAAACAGAAGCCATAAATAGGGGTAGGTAATCTAGACCTTCCTAAACTCACCCAATTTTAAACCTAACATGACATCAAACCATTTCACTATTTCCTCCATTCCTCTGTCATCCATAATTCAGCAGAAACAAGAAACCAAACAAGTTCACGCACAAGTAATAAGCAGATAGTGCAAGTAGCAAGTATAACAGGTAGCAGGAGGTATATATTCAATTAGGCAAACCCAAGAAATGCATAGCAATCAAAACACACAAATATATATGATAAATGCCTATCCTATGGCTGATGAGGCTCATCTGTCGGTTATCCAACCAACTCGACAAGTCCGAAAACCTTAGACTGTCCCCCGTTGCGCATCCCCAAGAGTCTGTGCATAGATTTCATATTCATTCATCATATAATCACTCAATGGGGGCTATCCACACCCGGAAATTTATACGTGCCCGGTCACCCTTACGACGTAGGATCAACAGAGTATCGAGATTCAGCCTGGAACACGTGGTGGCAAGCCACGGTTCTTATCCAGGGAAACTCGTATATCAGATATCATCATTCATAAGCCATTTCATTTTCATAATCATTATATAATTATTTATCAAGCCATGGTATTAAACTTCCGTTAACATTCTCATCTTCTTTATAAAACTCATCATTTTGCCTCTTACTTCACCCTCAAGTTATCTTATTTTCCTAGCTTCAACTAGCTACTGGGTTTAGTACTATACCTTAAGTCTAAAAAGGAGAAAATGGAGGTTTAGAAGTGGAAAATCTGGTTTAAAATGTTAAAATCCAATTTTGCAGCAAACAGGGGCCACGCGTGCGCATGGGCCACGCGCACGCGTGGGGAAAAAAGCACGTCACGCGTACCGTGAGTTATGCGTACGCATGATCATGCGCATTGGCCTCTCACGCGCACGCATGGCTACTCGCGCACGCGTCGTTAAAATGCCATGTCATGCGTACGCGTGGGCCACGTGTACGCGTGGATATGCGTTTTCCAAAAATTGGCAGAATTCCCAGAAAGCTGCTACAAACCAGTTTTAACACCTGCATAACACAGTTTTATACACCAATTTTTCGTTGTCCATAACTTTTTCTACAAAATTCCATTTTTTACAAAATTGATATTGTTTAAAAGCTTATAAAACCATCTTTTATTTGAAGCAAACCATATTTCCATCCAATATTTGAGGAGCAAGTTATGGAGTTCCAAATTTCACCAAAATTTGCTTTTACCAACAACATCCAAACCTCATTTTCACCACATTCATACTCCTTACCTATAAAACCTGCATGTTAATAACATATCCAGCCCCAATTCATCAACAACCACTCCCAAACTACCTTTAACTAATTCAACAAGCCATAACCACCAATTCATATCAACATATATCACATATATGAGCAACCCTTCATTAACATATATAAACCCTTCACATATATCAATCCTTCAACACATATATCAACCCTTCACATATATTAATCCATCAACACGTATATAAACCCTTTATTAATATATATCAACATCAACACCAACTCATCATTAATAAGTCCAAGAGCACACATTCAACAATATCAACAACTCAAGCTCATAATTTTAATTCAAACTCAATCATGAATTTATCCAATATCATCACCAAGCTAATCATTTAATGCATTTAAACTTTTCAACTTAACCTATGGTTCTCTAGGTTAAGTTTTCACAACACCTTAAATGTTAAACGCGCGAAACCTAAACCATACCTTGGCCGATCACTTTATTCAATCCAAGGCAGCCTCACAAGCTACAAAACAGCCCCTCAAGCTCAAAGAACCCAGTCACAACCTTAGCTTCAATCACCACCAAGCCTCCAAGTGCTCACTTTTCAATTCCAACACATGTACATAAACTTAATTCACACCTAATACACATATATGCTCCAAATTCAGCTTCTTCATAATAAAATCAAAATTTGATTAGGGTTTAGGTTGTTCTTACTATACCCACACACATAGCAACTCAAGCCCAATAAGCCCCGCAAGCTAAATCGAACCTAAAACACCAAATTATACAAAATCTCAACACCAAAGCCCAATAAAATCAGAACTGAAAATGAGAAAATTGAGGAAGAAAATGTGGTTTCCTTACCTTACAATGTTATGGGCTTTGTAGAGCTTGATGCCGCAGATGCGTAGCCGCAAACGTTGCAACGATTGGAGCTCGGAGCGAGAAGTTATGTGGATTTAATAATTTGGTGAGGGTTTGGAGTCTCACCTTCGTTCTTCCCCCTTTTCCATTGTTTCCACCGTTTTTGCATGCTGCCAGGAGAGAGAATGAACTTCAACCCATTTAATTTGATTGTTAGTTTGGGTCCGATTCGACTGTTTCGGATCGGGCCGAATTTTTTGAAATTGGTATCAAATTTTCCGTTTTGAGGAGTTCTATCCTATTTTGATATTAATTTTGTATTTTTAATTTTCTTAATTAAAATTCAATTTATTGACTAATTATTTACCGATTTTAGCGGAATTTACAAATGTAATGTAGAAACTCAATTTCGAGTGAGAACACAAATATTTGAATGAACCAAGTCGTTGAATTAAATGAATAATCCGAGCAATACATTGATAGATACATAAATCAAGACTAAGTGATGTATCAAATTTTAGAGGAAAATTTTTAGAAAGTGGATTAATGGGCAATGCATAACAGGGACTAAAGCAATATTATTACAAATAATAGACCACATTATAGTAACAAAGCAAGACTAATTTTTTTTAACCAATAATTAATAATTTGGAGGTACTTAACTAAAAGGATGATATTAGGCATTAAAACACTATAATTTGCACAATTTATTAATAATCTAAAACAAACAAAAATTTTATTTAATCTAATAACTAAGTATTACGTGTCCCATAATTTAATGATGCTTAATTTTCCTATTTATTTTATTAATTGGTACACTTTAGAAGAGTTAAATTAAAAGTTTATATTTATGTAAGACACACTAATTAAAAATATTTTGGACATATCATTAATGCTAAATATTTCTCTTTTTTAAAATATTTAAATTAGTTTAGTTTTTTTTTTTTGGTTAGGTAAATAGTCCAATACTTAATACATAGGATTTCTAAGTTTTTCTAAGAGAAAAAGCCAAGAAGAATATACAGCTTAGTATTAGAAGAAGATAGAGTAAAAAACCTAAAAGTAAAGGAACAACATTAAACTGAGTTGGTCCTATGAAATATATCATTGTTACATAATACAACATACGTTACATGTTGCCAAATGACTTGAGTGCATCGAGTAAGCTATGAAATAGAGAGATATTATATCATACATCAGATAGAAATATAAGTTTACAGCAATACTAGGAAGAGAAAACCAAATTGACATAGATAGGAATGTAAATTTATAGCTAGGTCACGGCATTTGGTTGAGCAATGGACACAACATTAGCTACACTTTTCAGGAAAGAAAGAAGAACTATCCTTGAGGAGAAGAGGAAGAGGCAACGAACAGTAGATTTGAAGCCCCCAAAGCAACCAACAATGAGACAACCTCTTCAGAATATCAGATTAAACTCAATCGATAAATATCCAAGTATGCATATGAAACTCAGTATACTTTTATTCATTAAAATTTTTTTTACAAATTTATAACTATGAGAAAGTAGAAACTATAAGAAGTTTATTGAACATCTTTTTGGTTTATGTAGAACAACAAGGGATATTTGCCAATAACAAAAGAAAGGTTGATGTTTATGCAAACAATGATTGAAATATTCTCCAAAACAACCAAAGAATTTATGATACAGAAAGTGGTTTAAGACTTCAAGAACGAGGATAGATTAATGAACCATCAAATAGTAAATTTTAATTTAAAAAACTCTGAAGTTATAATGTATCCGAGCCATGGGTGGACTAATATTGTTTGTTTTTGCAGTGATAGTTATGACAAGAAATAAGAGACAAAGTAAAAATTGAAAAAATAAAAGAAAGAGAACAATGTAACAAATATTGAGCTTTCTCCCTCAGAGACGGTCAGCACACTCAGATGCTTGATCAATAATATGACACCGTTTTTGTAGAATTCAGCTTATACATTTTGCCGGAACCGTTCCAAGAGAACAATTCAAGATATTCCATTTTGTGGCATATATGGTGATGGTAAAGGGGCATTTGTGTTTGGCACTGCCACTGTTAAACTGGATTCGTCAGCATGGTGCTTTGGATTTCTTGGTTCTTTTCCTTAACTTAGTTAAGGAGACTTTTACTGAGTTTCTCTGCCCCTCAAGGATCCAGATAATAAAACCTTCGTCTTCCCACACTTTTGTATGGTGAAGAACTGCCTTGCATTTTATTTCATTCATGAGAAAATTTATTGGTTCGTGTGGTTGCTGAAGGGGTATGGAATGCCTCAATCTTGGACTAGATTGGCCATCATCCATTGCCACTCACTACTTATTGGTTCTGAGTTACAGCCATTGTATATTTGGGAAAATACTCTTCTTATGGAGGCTGCATCAACTTTAAACATAGTTCTATGTAACTTAGATAATGGTGGCTTAGAATTTTCTCTAGTGGAACCTACTCCTTTAGATGTCTCAATGGGATTGTAGTTCCATATTTATCATGCAAGCTTAGTTTCGCCATTATATCGTTGCCTTGGAAGTAGCTCATCCAAATCTGGTTTATCAAACACCAGTGTACAAGCAATCTTCTAAATGCTTTGTTTCTTGTCAACTAATTCTTGTGCCTTTTTTTTAGCTGTGAGTGTTCATCTACTCTTGCCTTTGTAGGAATATACTAGTGTCTCTTTGCACTTAATGTATAATTTATGCTTGACATGAAATTCTGATCTTAGATGCAAACCTATTATCCTGTAATTTAACCCTTACTACCATTTCCTTTTAATTTTGTTATTTTTGGATCCAAAACTAGATGCTTTACCAGTTGAAGCAATTGAGATATGCTGATAATTAGTGCATGAATGATCCATAGTATTGGAATTTTTAAATTATGGAGTCATATTATTAATGATTGTTTTACTAGCAAACAAAATCAAAATTAAACCCACTTCTACAATCACATTCCCCTTCTTCTTTTTGAGGAATCATCCTGATGACATATGTTATTGGTTATTTATGAAAATTAAAACGTTAACCTTTCATGAATAATCACATGACTGAAAAATATAAAGGAAAGAAAAAGGCAATAAGAGACATTTAATTCACTTTATGTTACCAAAAAATAAGAGATCTATTTAATTTTTATTGTAAAAAATTGATTAAGAATATTAAATTTATTCTGTTAATTATTCTCTTAACTTTTGAATAGAACTTAAAACTTTTGTATGTTTTGGATTTTTTAAAAAAATTATACAAATTTAAGTATTAAAAAATAATAAGTAACAAATAAACAAATAAAATAAGATTTCAAACTATTCTTGCAGGAAAGGAATTGGAAACAAATAGGGTAGAGCCATTGGAGCAGGTAAGTTTGTGAGGCTAAACCTTTTTGCAGCCATCGTCGCTGCCACCAACCTCCACCGAAATCCGAGCAGTGTCACTCTCCATAAAAGTTGTTATGACACATCCTGACGAGAGGAATGGGAAGCCTTTAGGAGTCACTAGAAACGCCCAAAACGGCTGCTGCCTTTAGCGGTAACGAAACTGCTGGTGATCCTTCCGGATGAACTCATTAGAAATCTTGCTGAGGCTTCCGACGAGGTTGATACTTCGGTTACGGAGTGTGTGCAGTTCATGGAGAACCCTAATTTCCAGCTCCCAATTTGCCAATGACCATGTTCGACATTTAATTGTCGCTGATCCATGTTTTAGCTATCCACGAGTTGCTTATCATGCTTGTTGTTTCTACAGATACAGAAGATTCGAAAATTTCTTGGTACGATCTTGGTTCGAGAACCCTTCCGAACCTATGGGAGTTGTTCGCTTCGCAGAAAATGTAGCCATACAATTATTAGCTCTCGTAATGGATTGTTGTGCCTCATTGACATTATTGTCATCGATAACTGAATCATGCTATGGAATCCCTATACTGGGTTGACATCCCAACCGATGAAAATTCTAGGTTTCATAGGAGTTTGCGGCTTCGGATATGATCATGCCAATGACGTGTACAAGTTTATTGCGGTTGTAAATCAGATATCGAAATAGGAACTGCATAGATATGAAACTAGAATTTATACATTTTGCCGGAACTGTTCCAAGAGAACAATTCAAGATATTCCATTTCGTAGCATATATGGTGATGGTAAATGGGCATTTATGTTTGGCACTTCCACTGTTAAACTGGATTCGTCAGCATGGTGCTTTGGATTTCTTGGTTCTTTTCCTTAACTTAGTTAAGGAGACTTTTACTGAGTTTCTCTGCCCCTCAAGGATCCAGATAATAAAACCTTCGTCTTCCCACACTTATGTATGCTGAAGAACTGCCTTGCATTTTATTTCATTCATGAGAAAATTCATTGGTTCGTATGGTTGCTGAAGAGGTATGAAATGCCTCAATCTTGGACTAGATTGGCCAACATCCATTGCCACTCACTACTTATTGGTTCTGAGTTACAGCCATTGTATATTCGATAAAATACTCTTCTTATGGAGGCTGCATCAACTTTAAAGATAGTTCTACGTAACTTAGATGATGGTGGCTTAGAATTTCCTCTAGTGGAACCTACTCCTTCAGATGTTTCAATGGGATTGTAGTTCCATATTTATCATGTAAGCTTAGTTTTGCCATTATATCGTTGCCTTGGAAGTAGCTCATCCAAATCTGGTTTATCAAACACTAGTGTACAAGCTGTCTTCTAAATGCTTTGTTTCTTGTCAACTAATTCTTGTGCCTTTTTTTTTAGCTGTGAGTGTTCATCTACTCTTGCCTTTGTAGGAATATACTAGTGTCTCTTTGCACTTAATGTATAATTTATGCTTGACATGAAATTCTGATCTTAGATGCAAACCTATTATCTTGTAATTTAACCCTTACTACCATTTCCTTTTAATTTTGTTATTTTTGGATCCAAAACTAGATGCTTTACCAGTTGAAGCAATTGAGATATGCTGATAATTAGTGCATGAATGATCCATAGTATTGGAATTTTTAAATTATGGAGTCATATTATTAATGATTGTTTTACTAGCAAACAAAATCAAAATTAAACCCACTTCTACAATCACATTCCCCCTTCTTCTTTTTGAGGAATCATCCTGATGACATATGTTATTGGTTATTTATGAAGATTAAAACATTAACCTTTCATGAATGTATCACATGACTGAAAAGTATAAAGGAAAGAAAAAGGCAATAAGAGACATTTAATTCACTTTATGTTACCAAAAAATAAGAGATCTATTTAATTTTTATTGTAAGAAATTGATTAAGAATATTAAATTTATTCTGTTAATTATTCTCATAACTTTTGAATAGAACTTAAAACTTTTGTATGTTTTGGATTTTTTTAAAAAATTATACAAATTTAAGTATTAAAAAATAATAAGTAACAAATAAACAAATAAAATAAGATTTCAAACTATTCTCGCATGAAAGGAATTGGAAACAAATAGGGCAGAGCCATTGGAGCAGGCAAGTTTGTGAGGCTAAACCTTTTTGCAGCCATCGTCGCTGCCACTAACCTCCACCGAAATCCGAGCAGTGTCACTCTCCATTAAAGTTGTTATGACACATCCTGACGAGAGGAATAGGAAGCCTATAGGAGTCACCAGAAATGACCCGAAATGGCTGGTGCCTTCAACGGTAACACCATTGCAGCCGCTGCTGATCTGTCTGGATGAACTCGTCAAAGCAATCTGGTTGAGGCTTCCAACAAGGTTGCTACTTCGGTTACGGAGTGTGTGTAATTCATGGAGAACCCTAATTTTCAGCTCCCAATTTGCCAACATC
Organism: Arachis ipaensis; assembly: GCF_000816755.2. Taxonomy (NCBI): domain Eukaryota; kingdom Viridiplantae; phylum Streptophyta; class Magnoliopsida; order Fabales; family Fabaceae; genus Arachis; species Arachis ipaensis. The sequence goes on from NC_029785.2 coordinate 20,586,479, forward strand.
GTCGCTGATCCAAGATTTAGCCATCCATGAGTCGCTTATTGGTAGGCGAAATTGTGATCATCAACAATGGCGCCAAAGGACTTGGAGCTCTTAAACATGAATCACACTTTGTCACAATTCTGCACAACTAACCAGCAAGTGTACTGGGTCGTCCAAGTAATACCTTACGTGAGTAAGGGTCGATCCCACGGAGACTGTCGGCTTGAAGCAAGCTATGGTCACCTTGTAAATCTCAGTCAGGCTAATTCAGATGGTGATGGAGGATTGATAATTAAAAGATAAACTTAAAATAGAATAAAGATAGAGATACTTATGTAATTCATTGGTAGGAATTTCAGATAAGCGTACGAAGATGCTTTGTTCCTCCTGAACCTCTGTTTTCCTATTGCCTTCTTCCAATCATTCATACTCCTTTCCATGGCAAGCTTTATGTTGGGCATCACCGTTGTCAATGGCTACTTCCCGTCCTCTCAGTGAAAACATTCCAAATGCGCTGACACCGCACGGCTAATCATCTGTCGGTTCTTGATCATGTCGGAATAGGATCCATTGATCCTTTTGCGTCTGTCACACGCCCCACAATCGCGAGTTTGAAGCTCGTCACAGCCATCCCTTTCCAGATCCTACTCAGAATACCACAGACAAGGTTTAGACGTTCCGGATCTCAGGAATGGCCGCCAATAATTCTAGCCTATACCACGAAGGTTCCAATCTTAGATTAGAAACCCAAGAGATACACATTCAAGCCATTGCTAGTAGAACAGAGGTAGTTGTCAGGCACATGTTCATAGGTGAGAATGATGATGAGTGTCACGGATCATCACATTCATCAAGTTGAAGAACGAATGAATATCTTGGAGAAGAAATAGACTTGAGTTGAATAGAAAAACAATAGTACTTTGTATTAATTCTTGAAGAACAGCAGAGCTTCAAGCAAAGTATGGACTATTATATATTGCTGCAAAGCCCAGGATGTCTACTTTTCAACATAATTGAGAGCACGCCAATTGGGCTTCTGTAGCTCTAAAATCCACTTTGAGTGCAGGGAGGTTAGAATCCAACAGCATCTGCAGTCCTTTTTCAGCCTCTGAATCAGATTTTTGCTCAGGTCCCTCAATTTCAGCCAGAAAATACCTGAAATCACAAAAAAATACACAAACTCATAATAAAGTCCAGAAATGTGATTTTTAAATAAAAAATAATAAAAATATAATAAAAACTAATTAAAATATACTAAAAACATGCTAAAAACAATGCCAAAAAGCATATAAATTATCCGCTCATCACAACACCAAACTTAAATTGTTGCTTGTCCCCAAGCAACTGCAAATCAAATAGGATAAAAAGAAGAGAATATACAATGAATTCCAAAAACATCTATGAAGATCAGTATTAATTGGATGAGCGGGGCTTTTAGCTTTTTGCTTCTGAACAGTTTTGGCATCTCACTTTATTTCTTGAAGTTTATAATGATTGGCATCTATAGGAACTCAGAATCCAGATAGTGTTATTGATTCTCCTAGTTAAGTATGTTGATTCTTGAACACAGCTACTTTATGAGTCTTGGCCGTGGCCCTAAGCACCTTGCTTTGGACCTCGAATTTAACCGCTCAGTCTCAAGTTTTCACTTGACACCTTCACGCCACAAGCACATGGTTAGGGACAGCTTGGTTGAGCCGCTTAGGCCAGGATTTTATTCCTGTGGGCCCTCCTATCCACTGATGCTCAAAGCCTTGGATCCTTTTTATCACCCTTGCCTTTTGGTTTAAAGGGGTATTAGCTTTTTCTGCTTGCTTTTCTTTTTCTTTCTTCTTTTTTTTTTAATATCCTTTTTTTGCAAGCTTTTCACTACTTTTTCTTGCTTCAAGAATCAATTTTATGATTTTTCAGATTATTGAATAACATTTCTCCTTTTCCCATCATTCTTTCAAGAGCCAATAATTTTAACATTCTTTAAACAACAAATTCAAAAATATGCACTGTTCAAGCATTCATTCAGAAAAATAATAGTATTGCCACCACATCAAAATAATTAAACTATTTTAAAATTTGAAATTCATGCACTTCTTTTTCTTTTTCAATTAAAAACATCCATCTCCTTGCATCATGGGCAAGTTGAATGCCAACCTTACATTTTCCGGACTAAAGTCTAAGTATTTCCCTCGGACCATTGTAAGCCAATTCTTAGGGTCCGGGTTCACACTTTGATCATGGTTTTTGGTGATCCATGCATTGGCATAGAACTCTTGAACCATTAAGATTCCGACTTGTTGAATGGGGTTAGTGAGAACTTCCCAACCTCTTCTTCGGATCTCATGTCGGATCTCCGGATATTCGCCCTTTTTGAGCTTAAAAGGGACCTCGGGGATCACCTTCTTCTTGGCCACAACTTCATAGAAGTAGTCTTGATGCACCCTTGAGAGAAATCTCTCCATCTCCCATGACTCGGAGGTGGAAGCTTTTTCCTTCCCTTTCCTCTTTCTAGAGGTTTCTCCGCCTTTGGTGCCATTAATGGTTATGGAAAAACAAAAAGCTTTAGCTTTTACCACACCAAACTTAGAAGGTTGCTCGTCCTCGAGCAAAAGAAGAAAGAAGAGAGTAGAAGAAGAAGAAATAGAGGAGATGGAGGGGGCTTTGTGTTTCGGCCAAGGGAGATGGGTAGTGTTTAGGTTGTGTGAAAATGAAGAAGTGAAGATGGGTTTATATAGGAGTGGAGAAGGGGTTTGGGTTCGGCCATATAGGGTGGGTTTGGGAGGGAAAGTGGTTTGAATTTGAATGGTGAGGTAGGTGGGGTTTTATGAAGGATGGATGTGAGTGGTGAAGAGAATGGTGGGATTTGATAGGTGAGGGGTTTTTGGGAAAGAGGTATTGAGGTAATTGGTGAATGGGTGAAGAAGAGAGAGAGATGTGGGGTAGGTGGGGATCCTGTAGGGTCCACAGATCCTGAGGTGTCAAGGATTTCTCATCCCTGTACCATGTGGCGTGCAATACGCCCCTTGCTGTCAATCCTGGTGTTAAACGCCAGGCTGCTGCCCATTTCTGGCGTTTAACGCCAGCTTCTTGCCCATTCCTGGCGTTAAACGCCAGTAAGTTTCTCCTCCAGGGTGTTTTATTTTTCATTCTGTTTTTCCTTCTGTTTTTGATTTTTCAATTATTTTTTTGTGACTTCACATGATCAATAACCTATAGAAAACATAAAATAACAAAAGAAAATAGAAATTTAATATAGATAAGTAAAAATTGGGTTGCCTCCCAACAAGCGCTTCTTTAATGTCAATAGCTTGATAGTGGCTCTCATGGAGCCTCACAGATGTTCAGAGCAATGTTGGAACTTCCCAACACCAAACTTAGAGTTTGAGTGTGGGGGTTCAACACCAAACTTAAAGTTTGGTTGTGGCCTCCCAACACCAAACTTAGAGTTTGACTGTGGGGGCTCTGTTTGTCTCTGTATTGAGAGAAGCTCTTCATGCTTCCTCTCCATGGTGACAGAGGGATATCTTTGAGCTTTAAACATAAGGGAGTCTTCATTCACTTGAATGATCAATTCTCCTCTGTCAACATCAATCATAGCTTTTGCTGTGGCTAGGAAGGGTCTGCCAAGGATGATGGATTCATCCCTACACTTTCCAGTCTCTAGGATTATGAAATCAGCAGGGATGTAATGGTCTTCAACCTTTACCAAGACATCCTCTACAAGTCCATAATCCTGTTTCTTTGAATTGTCTGCCATCTCCAGTGAGATTCTTGCAGCTTGTACCTCAATGATCCCTAGCTTCTCCATTACAGAGAGAGGCATGAGGTTTACGCTTGACCCTAGGTCACACAGAGCCTTCTCAAAGGTCATGGTGCCTATGGTGTAAGGTATTGAGAACTTTCCAGGATCTTATCTCTTCAGAGGTAATCTCTGCCTAGTCAAGTCATCCAGTTCTTTGATGAGCAAGGGGGGTTCTTCCTCCCAAGTCTCATTACCAAATAATTTGGCATTTAGCCTCATGATTGCTCCAAGGTACTTAGCGACTTGCTCTTTAGTAACATCTTCATCCTCTTCAGAGGAGGAATACTCATCAGAGCTCATGAATGGCAGAAGTAGATTCAATGGAATCTCTATGGTCTCAGTGTGAGCCTCAGATTCCCATGGTTCCTTATTAGGGAACTCCATGGAGGTCAGTGGACGTCCATTGAGGTCTTCCTCAGTGGAGATCACTGCCTCTTCCTCCTCTCCAGGTTCGGCCGTGTTGGTTGTGGTTATGGCCTTGCACTCTCTTTTTGGATTCTCTTCTGTGTTGCTTGGGAGAGTACTAGGAGGGAGTTCAGTAATTTTCTTACTCAGCTGACCCACTTGTGTCTCCAAATTTCTAATGGAGGACCTTGTTTCAGTCATGAAACTTTGAGTGGTTTTGATTAGATCAGAGAGAATGGTTGCTAAGTTAGAGTGGCTTTGCTTAGAATTCTCTGTCTGTTGCTGAGAAGATGATGGAAAAGGCTGGCTATTGCTAAACCTGTTTCTTTCACCATTATTGTTGTTGAAACCTTGTTGAGGTCTCTGTTGATCCTTCCATGAGAGATTTGGATTATTTCTCCATGAAGGGTTATAGGTGTTTCCATAGGGTTCTCCCATGTAATTCACCTCTTCCATTGCTGGGTTCTCAGGATCATAAGCTTCTTCTTCAGAGGAAGCTTCCTTAGTACTGCCTGTTGCTGCTTGCATTCCAGACAGATTCTGAGAAATCATATTGACTTGTTGGGTCAATATTTTATTCTGAGTCAATATGGCATTCAGAGTATCAATCTCAAGAACTCATTTCTTCTGATTTGTCCCATTATTCACAGGGTTCCTTGCAGAAGTGTACATGAATTGGTTATTTGCAACCATTTCAATGAGTTCCTGAGCTTCTTCAGGCGTCTTCTTCAGATGAAGAGATCCTCCAGCAGAGCTATCCAATGACATCTTGGATAGTTCAGACAGACCATCATAGAAAAATCCTATGATGCTCCATTCAGAAAGCATGTCAGAAGGACACCTTCTGATCAATTGCTTGTATCTCTCCCAAGCTTCATACAAAGAGAACTAGAAAGTAGGGAATCCTCTATGTCACAGTATAGAGATTCCTTGAGGTGTCAGAGGAAAAGAAGAATAGAAGAAGGAGGTAGATGGAAGAGAATTCGAACATATAAAGAAGGAGGGAGTTCGAATTGTACCTTGAGGAGGAGTGTTAGTCCTTTAAATAGAAGGATGTGAGAAGAGGGGAAGAATTTTTGAAAATAAATTAAAAAGATTTTGAAATAATTAAAAGAAATTTGAAAATTTGATTGAGATTTTTGAAAATTAAGATTTGGAAAGAAATTAAGTGATTTTTGAAAAAGATTTTGAAATTAGAAATCAAAAAGATATGATTGAGTTAATTTTGAAAAAGATGTGATTGAGAAGATATGATTGAGAAGATATGATTGAAAATCAATTTAGAAAAAGAAAGTTTTTAAAATTAAAGTTGATTACTTGACTAACAAGAAATTAAAAGATATGATTCTAAAATTTAAAGTTTGATCCTTTCTTAATAGGCAAGTAACGACTTGAAAATTTTGAAGTGAATCTTTAATTATAACATGGATTTTCGAAATTAAAAAAAATGGAAAGAAATTGATTTTGAAGAGATATGATTGAAAAGATGTGATTTGAAAAAGATTTGATTTTGAAAAATTATGAAGATTTGAAAAAAATTCTAAATTAAAAACAAAATCTTCCCTCTAGTGTCATCCTGGCGTTAAACGCCCAGAATGGCATCCATTCTGGCGTTTAACGCCCAAAACTCTACCTTTTTGGGCGTTAAACGCCCATACAGGTACCCTGGCTGGCGTTTAAACGCCAGTTTTCCTTCTTCACTGGGCGTTTTGAGTGCCCAGCTTTTTCTGTTTGATTCCTCTGCTGAATGTTTTGAATCTTCAATTCTCTGTATTATTGACTTGAAAAGACACGATTTTGAAAATATTTTTGAATTTTTAATGACGAAAAACAATCAAAATACAACTAATCTTAGGAAACTCAAATCAAACAATGCATGCAGGACACCAAACTTAAAAATTTTCATATAAGAGACACTAACAAATTGAGAATGCATATGAGAAATAACAAAACATACAAAACAAGAGAATTTAAAGATCAGAGCACTGAAATTATCAAGAACAACTTGAAGATTAATGAAGAACATATTGCATGTATTCGAAAAATGCAAGAAGAATAAAAACATGCAATTGACACCAAACTTAAAAATTGATACTAGACTCAAACAAGAAACATAAAATATTTTTTATTTTTATGGTTTTATAAATTTTTTGTGATTTTTGAAACTTATATGGAAAAAGAAAATAAAGAGAACCAAAACTTTTAATGAGAATTCCAGGAATCATGCAATGTTAGTCTAAAGCTTCAGTCTAAAAAGATTAGACATGTTTGGCCAAGCCTCAGCAGGACATTACATTCAATAGCTAAATTGATGAGAATCAATCAGCTTTTGTGATGCTAAGAACATCACCTTGAAACTCTAGAATTCATTCTTAAAAATTCTGAAAAGTACCTAATCTAAGCAACAAGATGAACCGTCAGTTGTCCAAACTCGAACAATCCCCGGCAACGGCGCCAAAAACTTGGTATGCGAAATTATGATCATCAACAATAGCGCCAAAGGACTTGGAGCTCTTAAACATGAATCAAACTTTGTCACAATTCCGCACAACTAACCAGCAAGTGCACTGGGTCGTCCAAGTAATACCTTACGTGAGTAAGGGTCGATCCCACGGAGACTGTCGGCTTGAAGCAAGCTATGGTCACCTTGTAAATCTCAGTCAGGCTAATTCAGATGGTGATGGAGGATTGATAATTAAAAGATAAACATAAAATAGAATAAAGATAGAGATACTTATGTAATTCATTAGTAGGAATTTCAGATAAGCGTACGAAGATGCTTTGTTCCTCCTGAACCTCTGCTTTCCTATTGCCTTCTTCCAATCGTTCATACTCCTTTCCATGGCAAGCTTTATGTTGGGCATCACCGTTGTCAATGGATACTTCCCGTCCTCTCAGTGAAAACGTTCCAAATGCGCTGTCACCGCACGACTAATCATCTGTCAGTTCTCGATCATGTCGGAATAGGATCCATTGATCCTTTTGCGTCTGTCACACGCCCCACAATCGCGAGTTTGAAGCTCGTCACAGCTATCCCTTCCCAGATCCTACTCAGAATACCACAGACAAGGTTTAGACATTCCGGATCTCAGGAATGGCCGCCAATAATTCTAGCCTATACCACGAAGGTTCCAATCTTAGATTAGAAACTCAAGAGATACACATTCAAGCCATTGCTAGTAGAACAGAGGTGGTTGTCAGGCACATGTTCATAGGTGAGAATGATGATGAGTGTCACGGATCATCACATTCATCAAGTTGAAGAACGAATGAATATCTTGGAGAAGAAATAGACTTGAGTTGAATAAAAAAAACAATAGTACTTTGTATTAATTCATGAAGAACAGCAGAGCTCCACACCTTAATCTATGGTGTGTAGAAACTCCACCGTTGAAAATACATAAGAACAAGGTCTAGGCATGTCCGAATGGCCAGCCCCCAAATGTGAAAAGGTCTATCAAAAGTATGAAAAGTGTATTGAGTAAAGATGAAAATACAATAGCAAAAGGTCCTATTTATAGAAAACTAGTAGCCTAGGGTTACAGAAATAGGTAATTAATGCAGAAATCTTCTTCCGGGCCCACTTGATGTGTGCTTGGGCTGAGCATTGAAGCTTCCATATGTAGAGACTTTTTTTGGAGTTAAACGCCAGCTTTTGTGCCAGTTTGGGCGTTTAACTCTAGCTTTTGTTCCAGTTTTGGAGTGAATTCTTGAGCTGACTTAGAACGCCTGTTTGGGCCATCAAATCTCAGGCAAAGTATGGACTATTATATATTTCTGGAAAGCCCAGGATGTCTACTTTCCAACGCAATTGAGAGCGCGCTAATTCGATTTCTGTAGCTCCAGAAAATCCACTTTGAGTGCAGAGAGGTCAGAATCCAACAGCATCTGCAGTCCTTTTTCAGCCTCTGAATCAGATTTTTGCTCAGGTCCCTCAATTTCAGCCAAAAAATACCTGAAATCATAGAAAAATACAAAAACTCATAGCAAAGTCCAGAAATGTGATTTTTAAATAAAAACTAATAAAAATATAATAAAAACTAATTAAAATATACTAAAAATATACTAAAAACAATGCCAAAAAGCGTATAAATTATCCGCTCATCACTTATCATGCTTGTGAGTTTTATAGATACAGAAGATTTTTAAATTTCTCAGTATGATCCCTGTTCGAGAACCCTTCCGAACTTACAAAAGTTGTTCGCATCCCAGGAAAATGTAGCCACAATATTATTAGCTCTCGCAATGGATTGTGTACTTGCTTGACATTACTGTCGTCGATAACTGTATCATGCTATGGAATCCTTGTACTGGGTTGGATATGATCATGTGAGTTGTGAGTGTTCATTTGCTCTTGCCTTTGTAGGAGTATACTAGTGTCTCTTTGTACTTACTGTATAATTTATGCTTGACATGAAATTTTGATCTTAGATGCAAACCTATTATCCCATAATTTAATTCCTACTACCATTTTCTTTTAATTTTGTTGTTTTTGGATCCAAAACTGGACGCTTTACCAGTTGAAGCAATTGCGATATGCTTATAATTGGTGCATGAATGATCTATAGTATTGGGACTTTAAATTAAGGAGTAATATTATTAATGATTGTTTTACTAGCAAATAAAATTAAAATTAAACCCACTTCTACAATCACACTCTTCCCATCTCCTTTTTGACAAATCAACCTGATGACGTTAGTTATTGGTTATTTATAAAGATTAAATATCAACCTTTCATGAACATATCACATGACTGAAGAATATAAAAGAAAGAAAAAGGCAATAAGAGATGTATTTAATTCAATTTATGTTACTAAAACATAAGAGATAATATTTATTTTTTATTGTAAAAAAATGATTAAGAATTCTAATTTATTTTGTTAATTATTCTCTTAACTTCTGAATAGAACTTAAAATTTTGGTATGTTTTGGATTTCATAAAAAAAATTTACAAATTTATGTATTAAAATATAATAAGTAACAAATAAACAAATAAAATAAGCTTTCAAACTATTCCTGTGAAAAAGGAATTGGAAACAAATAGGGCATAGCATTTGGAGCTGGCAAGTTTGTGAGGCTAAACCTTTTTGCTGCTGCCGCTAACCTCCACCGAAATCCGAGCAGTGTCACTCTCGATTAAAATTGTTATGACGCATCCTGATGAGAGGATTAGGAAGCATTTAGGAGCCACCAAAAATAGCCCAAAACGGCTGCTGCCTTCAATAGTAACACCATTCTAGCCGTTGCCGATCCTTCCGGATGAACTCATCAGAGAAATCTTGCTGAGGCTTCCAGCGAGGTCGCTGCTTCAATTACGGAGTGTGTGCGGTTCATGGAGAACCCTAATTTTGATCTCCCAATTTGCCAACAACCATGTTCGATGCTCAACTGCCATTGATCCATGTTTTAGCCATTCACGAGTTGCTTATCATGCTTGTTGGTTCTACACATATAGAAGATGAATAGAAGTTAAAACATAACTTTTGTATGTTTTGGATGTTTTAAAAAAGTTATACAAATTTAAGTATTAAAAAATAATAAGTAACAAATAAATAAATAAAAAAATATTTCAAACTACCGTGGGAAAGGAATTGGAAATCCGAGCAGTGTTACTCTCTATTAACGTTGTTATCATGCATCTTGACGAAAGGAGTAGGAAGCTTTTAGGAGTCACTAAAAACCGTCCGAAACAGCTGCTCCCTTCAACGGTAACGCCATTGCAACCGCTGACGATCCTTCCAGATGAATTCACAGAGAAATCTTGCTGAGGCTTCCGAAGAGGTCACTTCTTCGGTTATGGAGTGTGTGCAGTTCATGGAGAACCCTAATTTTGATCTCCCAATTTGTCAAAGACCATGTTTGACATTCAATTATCGCAGATTCATGTTGAGTGAGCTGCAAGCTTTATCATAGTTGGGGCTTCTTTTACGAAAGATTTAGAGAATTCTCTGTACGATCCTTGTTGGAGAACCTTTTTGAGCCTACGAAAGTGGTTCTCATCGAAGGAAGACATCACCACCGGATTATTGGCTCTTGCAATGGATTATTGTGCATGCTTGATTTTACTAACACCAATAACAAGCATGCCATGTTATGGAACCCCTGCACTGGATTAGCATCCCAATCGCTAGAAATTGGGATTTTCATATTGGTTCGCGGCTTCAGCTGTGATCATGTGAATGACAAGTACAAACTTGTTGGGACTATAAATCAACAACAACAATGGAAACCTCATAAATCTAAACCAGAATCTATACATTTTGCCCGAATCCTTCAAGGAGAACCATTCAAGATATCCCAGTTAGTGGCAAGATTGGTGATGCTAATGAAGGGATATTTGTGTCTGGCACAGTCACTTTTAATTGGATTCATTTGCATGACACTTTGGGTTGCTTGGTTATTTCCCTTGACTTGGTGAAGGAGACTCTTAACGAACTTTCTTTGCCTCAAATTCCAGAAAATAAAACAATCTACTTCCCGAAGTTATGTGTGCTGAGGAACTGTCTTGCGGTTTGTTTTGATCATGAGAAAACTCATTGGTTTGTGTGGCTCATGAAGGAGTGTGGAGTGCCTCAATCTTGGACTAAATTAGACAGCATCCGCTGCCACCCGCGTCTATCTAGTGAATATTTACGGCCATTGTATATCTGGGGAAATGATGTTATGGCGGTCGCATCATCTTCAAAGATAGTTCCGTATAACTTGGATCATGGCAGCTTTGAATTTCCCGTCATTAACCACTGTAATTCAATGAAATTGTTCTTCCATATTTATCATGAAAGTTTAGTTTTACTACCATCATATCTTGACCTTCGAAGTGTACAAGCTCTCTTATAAAATGTTTGATTATGGTCAACTCCTTATGCCTTCTTTTTTTTAGTGATTTATTTATCTAGCTTTTAACAAAACTATACTTTCTGTTATGATTATTGCCCATTTCTGTTATGAACCAATTTAGAGGTATGCAAATGATGGACTTATAATTGTCAATGATTCTTTTATGAGTTAATAAAATCGAACCTAAATTGGTTACTTAATTTTCCTTTCTCTACTAACATGACAAAAGTGACAGAGAAAACTAATTCATGAAGTGAGAGTCTGGTAGATTTCTTAAATATATGAATGTCAAAAAGAATAAAGTTGAGTCTTTAATCTTTCCTAATCTCAGATATAAGCACAGAGAAACTTTATAAGTTCTAATAATACATGAGCTTAGAATAAATAGATTTCACTTTTTCCTTGTAAATATCTAAATACGAAGAATATCACTTCAAATAACAAATATGATTAGAAATCAAACTAAAAGCTCATATCAAAGTTTACTAGTTTAGCTTTTTGCACTTCCTTTTGATGGAGGCATCCACAGCTTTTCCAATGCCACCAACTCTTTAGTATTATTATAGTTATTATTCTTTTTCTTACCTCCTCAACCACAGAAGTCCATTCATCCTTTTTTTTCCTGCAACTCTTTATTATTCTTTTTCTTACCTCCTCAACCACCAACTCATTTAAGAAAAATATATATTTTGAGTTTGATTTATTTAGAAAAAATTATTTTACAATTTTAAATTATTTAAGAAAAGTATTATGTTTAAGTTTGATTTAAAAATGAAAAGGGCTTATGTTTTGAATTTGACTCAAGGATTTTATTTGGAGGAGTTTTTGTGAACGTTAAAAGTAATTGAATTTTTATTGAATGATTTCATTTTGTAATATCTTGGAAAAAGTTAAAGAATTAGTTTTAAGGATGAAAGGGGGATTGGTTTTGGTTTAAAAGAAAAAACAAGATAAATCGGCATGTGTGATTATGAAATGATTAAAAGGTCACGAGAGGGTGACAGAAAGTAAATAGTTATAGTGTTGATGCGAACATGTTAAGCCGTGGGCTTTATGTCTGAATGATTGTACGGGGATTCCGTGTATATAGAATGGCTTCCAGGAGAAAGGAGCACATGCTTCAGCTGGAGAATCAGCGCGTGCAAGTACTTGCAGAGGTCATGTTCGATATACTTCAGCTGGAGAATCAGCGCCTGCAAGAAGTAGTAACTTGCAGAGGTTATGTCACTGGAATGCCTTATCTGACTTGCGAGTCGGATTGCGTCGGGTGCGTGTTGAAACCGACAAATGAGCTCGTTACCTGCAATAGGGTTAGACGTGCATCATCTTTGTTGTGCATTTGCATTTTACTTGATACAGTGAAATAGTTTGTGATTGTCTTCCTGTGTATATGCATTCCTTACTGTTACTCTGAATTGTGGTAATTAGATACTTCTTTGTGATTCTTGTATATTTTGTTGTGAATTACTTGAATTGTGGTAATCCTGACTAAACTAACTACCCCCGACCCTACTAAGAACTTCACAGTTCTTACCCCTTTTCTTCCTCCCCTTCAGATGGAGATCGGAGTCTTGTTTTATGAGATGGACCCTCCCTATATATATATAAGGATATTGTACAGCATAGGTTTTATGTAGTAGGTGCGGAGATTAGGACTCGTATGTATATTCTGCATGATCACCCCTTCAGTCATCCTATTAACACTCCACAGTTTAACCCCAATAATCCCTACGAGTTCCCGTTGAAATGGCTTCACTCAGATGCACCATTTCACTCGTTCCATGACGGGCCAGTGCCTCATCAGCATCCCGATTAGCCTACGGACAAGGTGGACCCTGAGCCTGAGCCCATGGAGGAGCATATTTCAGAGCATGTACTGGAGGAGGATATCCCTATAGAGCAGATCTTAGTATCTTCATCCGCGCCATCTTTTGAGGAGCCACTCTCTGCCTCTATTAGTGGACCGACGAGTGTTGGTCAGACCAGTAGCACGAGTGCCAATGCCCCTCATGAGATTATAGAGATTTTCGATGACGAGGACGAGGATCCTGAGGAGTATTCTGATGTGATTGTGATCTCCTCTGATGATGATAGCTGAGGCCTGGAAGCTGAGGTTATGCCTTTTGGTAGTTTTTGTGTTAGCCTAGCTTTTATGTTAGTCTCTCACTTTTGATTAGATTCACAGAGAGAATAGGGTGTACATAGTTGACTAGGCTAGTTTCGGGCGCCAGTTTAGGGGTTTCCTATATGGACCAAGGCCCGGAATATTGATTTGTACATAGTAGCAAGATGCAAGGG
>NC_029785.2:20599803-20610722 GCF_000816755.2 Arachis ipaensis
CTTGTGTATGTTTAATTAGCTGTCCTCGCAACTCATTTTACAAAATAAAAGTTTTTCTCCAAAAATTCAATAGTACGCTAATTCGATTACAGGCTTAGTAGTAAATAGTTAAAATTTTGGATAAGTAAGTTGGTGACACTCGGTTTCTAGTATGATCATGACGTACTGGGAATTGGGTCGTTACAATTTGGTATCGGAGCAGTTCATTCCTATTAAAGCCTGGGGATATGGACTGAATCATGCTTCATTGCATTCTGTGAGTTGTGATTCATGCATATAGGATATCCTTGTGATATGGATTGCATGACTATCGCTGTATTTCCATTTTAGAAACTATTCACACTTTGCTTGAAATATTAAGACTAATCACCTTAATATTGCATGTTGGGTGTGAATAGGATCTTGATGGCTGCACGAGGACGAGGACGTGGTAGGCGTGGTGCGAACCCTGTAGAAGAACCGACGAGGGGTGCAAATGCTTTTATAGCTGCGATGAACACCATGGCTGAGGCTGTGCGTGAAACGGCAACTGCTACAACGTGAGCAATTGACCGTTTAAGAGAGAGGAATGGATATCGTAATAGAGGACGCAATGGTGAGTGTGGTGAAGTTGGTAATGGTAATGAAGGCGCTGGAAACCACGATAACCCTATGACACTGACAACCTTTCTGAAAGTGAATCCGCCCAAGTTTAAGGGGATGCTTGTTGCACTGAAGCTGACAATTCGTTCCGTGGTATTGAGAAGTCATTACGAGTGCAACATGTACCAAAAAGACAACACGTGGAGTTTGTGACCTATATGCTAGAGGGAGAAGCTAAACATTGGTGGCATCGAGTGCAACGCTTGTTGAGGCAGGAGGTGGAAGAGATTGACTGGAACACATTTATGGAGGAATTTACAGAAAGTATTTTCCTAGATCTCTTCATGATGCTAAAGAAATGGAACTAATGCAGTTGAAACAAGGGAATATGTCAGTGGCAGAATATACTTGGAAATTTGAGAATTTGTGTCGATTCTCTAAGATTTATCAGGGAAACCTAGATGATTTTGAGGAATGGAAGTGTTTGAAGTATGAAGGAGGACTTTGCGATGAGCTGATGCATTCATTGGTCCCAATGGAAATACGGAATTTCGCAGAGCTTGTCAATAAGAGTCAGCTAATGGAAGATTGTGAACATAAGATGGCAGCGTCAAGGATGGGTCATCCGAGCTTACCACCAAGGAACTTTAATAATTTTCATAGGCATGCGATACAGCAGAAGGTTGATTTTAAGACACCAGGAGTACCTATGCGAGGGAACCAACAAGTTAGAAACTTTCCTATGCGCTCTACTGCTGGGAATGAAAATAGGCCAAGACAGAACATTGGTAAGTAACCTCAGCAGGGTCAGAAGGATCCGATGTGTAGGCAATGTGGAAAGGATCACACTGGTAGACCTTGTTGTTTTGGAATGAGAGTCTGCTACAACTGTGGTGAACTGGGGCATATAGCAAGAAATTGTCCAGAAAAGTCGGTACCAGGAGTAGCTAAATCGCAACAGCCAGGAAGAGTATTTACAATGACTGCTAAAGATGCTTGTACTCAGACTCTCTGACCTAAGGTTAGTGTTGTGTCACGACTCGCTTCTTAACTGCACTTTACGATTCCGGTGCGTTGCATTCTTTTATTTCTTTAACTGCTATATGTAAGTTGAGATGAGATAAGGAAACACAACATACCTGAGAACTAGAAGATAAGATAAGCACCGATTACTCGCACCTGTTTACAGGTAAAAGAAATTTTGAGGGAAAAATTTTTTTTTAGGAGGGTAGGATGTAACAACTCTAATTTTTGCACTAATGCGAGTTTTTCTTAAAATAATATTTTAAAGCGATTAGTTTTATTTTGACGAGTCGACTTCAAATCCCGAAGTAAAATAAATGGTAATATAATTTTATTATTATGTTATTTATTTATTTAGCTTGCTCTAATTATAATGGAGCCTAGATAATAATATTAATATTATTATCAAGTCCGACTTTTTGCCGATATAAGTAATTATCGGTATTTCTTAATGAGTTTAGAATTGCTAATGCTTCGTTATATATCTTTTAATTCCTAAGTTACTAATGTCATTTATGTTAATAACTCATATATATTTAACCTTATTATTATTATTATTGACTGAAAGAAAAAAAAAGAAGGAAAAGAAACATGGAATCACATTAAACAATAGCATTTCATGTTACACAACCTTAATCATCATCATATATTATCATCAGCATATCCCTTAGTTCTTTTCCCAAGTGACCGAACAAAATGAAGAAAGAAAAAAAGGAAGCTTGTGATGACACCTAACTACTTATTATTGTAACCATCACACCTAATCCTTCTACATCATATTAATCATCATCCACTAACTTCATTTGGTTTCATTTTCAAGCACGGTGAGAAGAGAAGTATCAAGAGTGAGAGAGAGAAAATCACGAACCTCTTAAACTTTTCGATTCTAATTTCTTTAAATCTGTAACTTCAATAAAAAATCTAATCCGATAAAAGTGTTTATGTCCTCCTCCTCTACACATTGGTGTTACTTTTGTCCAGTGGAAGTCGACGGTGACATAGCTCCCCTACCCCTTGAGTTCGGCCAACTGGAGTTCTAGGAGGCACAGACGATTCCAGACATTTTCTTCTTCGACGGCTCGGTCAGAAGGCATCTCCGGAGCTTCGAGTATTTTGATTTCGTACGAAGGTAGGTTTTGGTAAATTCTCATCGATTAAATTAGTATTGGACAAGTGAATTGATGTCGTGATTACTTGTTGATTGAATTTGATTGAATTTATATTGATTTTTGTGATATATTGATATTTGTGATAAGTTTGAGGTTCGAAGGGTTTAGGTGCAGCAAGGAACTGAGTTATTCTGATGAATGTGATTTCTAGATTACGATAGGATAATTTTAAAATGTTGGGATTTGTCAGTTTGATTTATTGGAAATGATTTGAAAAGAGTGTGAAAAGTGGTTTGGATGGAACCCGAGAAGGGTGGCAGAGTCCGGGTTTTAGGAGAGATGCCGCCGAAATTTTGTTATAAACCTTAAGAATTTATTTGGAATTTTATTTAGAAGAAAAATATTGGATTTGAGAAATTGTATTATTTGATTTTCGATTTATTCAGAAAATAGTTATATGTCAGATTTAACTCATTTAAGAAAAATATATATTTTGAGTTTGATTTATTTAGAAAAGAATTATTTTACGATTTTAAATTATTTAAGAAAAGTATCATGTTTAAGTTTGATTTAAAAATGAAAAGGGCTTATGTTTTGAATTTGACTCAAGGATTTTATTTGGAGGAGCTTTAGTGAACGTTAAAAGTAATTGAATTTTTATTGAATGATTTCATTTTGTAATATCTTGGAAAAAGTTAAAGAATTAGTTTTAAGGATGAAAAGGGGATTGGTTTTGGTTTTAAAAGAAAAAGACAAGATAAATCGGCATGTATGATTATAAAATGATTAAAAGGTCACAAGAGGGTGACAGAAAGTAAATAGTTATAGTGTTGATGCGAACATGTTAAGCAGTGGGCTTTATGTGTGAATGATTGTACGGGAATGTCCGTGTATATGGAATGGCTTCCAGGAGAAAGGGGCACATACTTCAGCTGGAAAATCAGCGCCCGCAAGTACTTGCAGAGGTCATGTTTGACATACTTCAGCTGGAGAATCAGCGCCTGCAAAAAGTAGTAACTTGCAGAGGTTACGTCGCTGGAATATCTTATCTGACTTGCGAGTCGGATTGCGTCGGGTGCGGGTCGAAACCGACAAATGAGCTCATTACCTGCAATAGGGCTAGACATGCATCATCCTTGTTGTGCATTTGCATTTTACTTGATACGGTGAAATTGTTTGTGATTGTCTTTCTGTGTTTATGCATTTCTTACTGTTACTCTGAATTGTGGTAATTTGATACTTTTCTGTGATTCTTGTATATTTCGTTGTGAATTACTTGAACTATACCCTCGACCCTACTAAGAACTTCCCATTTCTTACCCCTTCCTCTCCTTCAGATGGAGATCGGAGTCTTGCTTTTATGAGGATATTATAAAGCATAGGTTTTATGTAGTAGGTGCAGAGATTAGGACTCATATTTACTTTCTGCGTGATCACCCCTTCAGTCATTCGATTAACACTCCACAGTTTAACCCCTTTATGCCCTACGAGTTTCCATTATAGTGGCTTCACCCGGATGGGCCATTTCACCTGTTGATGCCAGGGCATTTTGGCCAGTTTCACTGACCTTTTCTTTACTGTTTTTAGGGTAGTTTCATACATTTTCTTAGGAAATAAGCTGGTTTTGGGTAGATATTCACTTACATCTTGTTTCAAGCATGCATTGTGCAATTTACATGATTTCATGAGGATTTTGCATGAATTTAAGGACAAATTGGATGTTGCATTTCCCATGACTTAGACTAGAACTTTGATGCACTTTATTGCTTGATTTCAGGACAAAGGAAGCAAAGAAGAACCACATTAGTGGCTACGTTAGTTACACTAACGTTAACACTAACGTGGAATGGGAGTAACTTGCAAAGTTAATGAGAAAAGTGATTGCCAATAACACTCTCAAAGCCATCATTGTCCACGTTAAGAGTCACGTTAACTAAGTTAATGTGAACTCTAACGTGGAAGAAAGGAAATGGAGCCAACGTTAGTGACGCTTAACATTATCACTAACGTTGGACCAAGCTCATGAGTGGCCACGTTAGTCACCACGTTAACTTAGTTAACGTGGCCTCTAACGTTAAGAAGAAAGGGGGGAGCCAACGTTAGTGATATTCAACATTATCACTAATGTTGGCCAAGTCACACTAGGCCACGTTAACTCCCACGTTAACCTAGTTAACGTGGAAGCTAACGTGAGGAAACAAGGTGGTCGACAACGTTAGTGACACTAAACATTGTCACTAACGTTGGAAGGAACCCACACAAGCCCCAATGAGCCACGTTAACTCCCACGTTAACTAAGTGGAAGTTAATGTGAAGAAGGGAGGTGACGCCAACGTTAGTGACACCCAGCATTGTCACTAACGTTGGAAGGAGCCCACACATGCCACCATGAGCCACGTTAACTCCCACGTTAACTGAAGCTAACGTGGATAAGGGAATGTTGAGCCAACGTTAGTGACACTCAACTTTGTCACTAACGTTGGAGATGGCTAGCATGGCCACGTTAGAAGCCACGTTAACCTAGTTAACGTGGGAGCTAAGGGGCACATTGGAACGTTAGTGACAATGTTAAGTGTCACTAACGTTCTCGAAGGTTGGCAAGCCTACGTTAAAAGAGCCACGTTAACTAAGTTAACGTGGACTCTAACGTAGGGAAGGGGGAGGCTTCTCAACGTTATTGGGAAAGTTGATTCCCAATAACGTGCGTGAAGGACAAAGAGGCAACGTTAGTGGCAACGTTTGTGCCACTAACGTTGAGGTTAACGTGGCTCTTACTTGGGTAAGGAACGTTAGTGAAAAAGTTGAATGTCACTAACGTTCTCGAACCCATATTTTCACTGAACGTTAACACCACTAACGTCATGAGCAAAAGTCTCTGCCCACTTCACACTTTCTCTCTGCAAGTAAAGCCAAGCCCAATGAAGAAGATAACTGCTTCAAACTCAAGATCCAAAGGCCCAGACCCAAGACTTGAAGAACCATTGCCAAGGAGATCAATGAGTGTATTGATTGAGGAAGAGATGAAAATGAAATTGATCCGGAGAATGCAACATCTCCTAAGCCCAATGAACTCCCCCTTTCTGATCTTACCCATTCTCTTTATTTTCTGTCATTTACTTTCATGAGCAATTCCCCCATTCCCATTTACAATTCTGCAATTTACTTCAGTCATTTACTTTCAGTTCTTTAATTCTAGCATTTAATTTTTCTGCCATTTACCTTCCCGCCATTTTATTTTCTGCAATTCTAAACTAAATTCCTGGATTCGCTCAACTAGAACATTCCTCTAATTAAAGTTGCTTGATCAATCAATCCTTGTGGGATTCGACCTCACTCTATTGTGAGTTTTTACTTGACGACAAATTTGGTACACTTGCCGAAGGAAATTTGTTATGAGACAAGTTTTCCGTGCATCACCTGTTTCATGATGGGCCAGTGTCTCATCAGCATCTCGATCATCCTGCGGATCAGGTGGACCCTGAGCCTGAGCCCATGGAGGAGCATATTCCAGAGCCTGTACCAGAGGAGGATATCCCAGTACAGCAGATCTCAGTATCTTCATCCGAGCCATCTTCTGAGGAGCCGTTCTCTGCCTCTATTAATGGACCGATGATAAACCACTATTTTATGGTTTATCTTGTGTTAATTTGAGTGGTCTTTATCAAGTCTTTGCACACTTATTCATACAATTCGCATGTTTTACATTTTCCTTCCTAATTTTGTGCTATGATTGAAAACATGCTTCTTTGGCCCTAAATTTGCTATGTTTAATCATCTCTTATTACCATTCGATGCCGTGATATGTTTGTTAAGTGTTTTCAGGGTTTATAGGACAGGAATGACTTAGAGGATGGAAAGGAAGCACGCAAAAGTGGAAGAAATACAAGAAAATTGAAGGAATTGCTAAGCTGTCAACCCTAACCTCTTCGTACTAAATCGACCATAACTTGAGCTACAGAGGTCCAAATGAGGCGGTTCCAGTTGCGTTGGAAAGCTAACATCCGGTGTTGGAAAACGGAGATTTCTCATGCATGGTGTCTAGATCCAAGGTATGATAGTGACTTAGTACATCTGATACCGCTGGAATCGGATGGGGGGAGGCAAAACATAGCGCACCGCTGCCTTGGCTGGCGTCTCCGATACAAACTCCTCCTCCTCATCATCTTCAGAGGAATCACTGTCGTTGCTATCCGCAACGTACTCTTCGTTGGAGTCTTCATCACCCACGTCCATGTCTTCCACTGGACTGGCAACATGAATCGGTGGTGGTGCGAGAGGTGGGTCATTCTACACAAAGGTCGAGTGGACAGAACCACCGCCACCAACATCACCAACCTCGGCAGAAAACTCCATCACTTGTTCCGCCATGATTCTCCCATAGATGTCAAACATTAGTCGCACGTGCTTGTTGCCCTAGAGCCGAAACAGGCGAAACCGAAAAACTCTATTACCCAACGGTGCTAGCAACCTATACCCCACCGTTCCGATCTCTTTTTTTCCTAAACCACGAAGGTTGCTCAATATCAGACTCTTCAACTCTGACAACGAACTTATGCGTTGAGTACGCAACAGTAACAAATTCTCACACTCAAATATCACCCAATTGTCACGGATTCTTATATCACAATTGAGATACACACAGACAACCACATATCCGCTACTACTGGATATTTTTGCCTATCTTTTAGAAAAAAAAAAAACAGAAGAGAAGAAGATGTGAAGTGTTTATAAAAAATGCCAAGGATTTGCACATCCTTTTACAGCAGTTAAAATACACAATAAATGAGATACACGTGTCATTCAGTCTGTCTTATTTTGTTTACTGTCTAAACTTATTTCGTTTACAGTATAAATTTATCTCGTTTACAGTCTGTCTTATCTTGTTTACAGTCTAAACTTATATCGGTTACCGTATAAATTTATTTCGTTTATACTGTAAACGAGATAAGACATGTTACATATTTTCATAATAATTTTTAAAATTATTTATTTCAATAAATAAAACATTTTTTTAATTTATTTAAATAAAAAAAACCCCACAAAACACCCCCAATCCATCGTCGGGGCTCCTCACCCATCCCCTCCAAATCCTTCATTGGCGGCGCCTCTCGCCCTTGCACCGCCGTTGCCCGAAGCTCCATCACACCCCTTCCCCAATCTCTCTCTTTCAGTTTTGACGCCGATGAATTTCGCCACCCTCTCGACGCCGTTTTCTGCCGCTGCTCGCTGAAGCTCGTCAGCGTCGTCGCCGCTTCTATCTCTTCTTCTCGTGGCCGTTGGTTCAGGTAGCCTCCGTCGTCCCTTCCCTGTCCCTAGCCCTAGCCCTAGCCCTTCCATTGCGATTCTGTTCCGATTACATTGATTCTCATGCAATTGTAGCTGTTCTGTTCTCAAAACAGTTTAGGGTTTTATTACACTTTATCTTTACTGTTATAGAGACAGAGATGACAAGCTTTCTGTGAAGGAACTCCAGCCCGCTGATTCTGATCAAATCTATTCTCAGGTACCTCCCTTCATTCTTCTCTTCCTTGTTTTTTCACTATATGTTACTACTAATTAGGAAGATCTTTAGAGAAGAGGACTGAGGGAAATTAAAGGTGTTGCATATACTTGTATCTTGACTTTTTCTATCTTCAATTTTTGGTGGTATCATTCTTCTAACGTTTTTGAATTTTCATATGATACTATTATCTTCATCTTATTTAAGCTTTGTTTTTGGAGTGGCAAGACAAGAACTATATCCAATTTCTGCATCTTCTATGCCAATCTACATAATATATATGTAGTTAATGCATCAGATGTTGATGAGTACCAAAACTTACTTCCATTGTCATTAGTTGCAACTAAATACACAGTTGTAAATATTAATAACTATTTAGAATCATAGTTATCCTGCCTTGATGAATAAAAAGTATTAAACAGTTCCTAGTAAGGGAAGCAGTTAATCACTTTATCTATTGTATTTGTATTATTCTTTTTTTGACTAATTCTGTTCTCCATTTTTCTCTTTCTCTTGTTCTTTGGCCTTTGCATTCCACTTAGAATTCTGGCAGCCACCCTTTCTGTCTTATTCTGTTCTTTCAAAATTGATCAATATTATTGGTTGCTAGTTCACAGCGCAACTGTTTGTTATACAATCCTTGTCAAAATTTTCATTTTCAAGATATATATATATATATATATATATATATATATATATATATATATACTCTGTGTGTGTGTTGATTGAATCTACGACATGTCAAATTAAAGTAGCTAACTCTTCTGTTCTCCATTTTTCTCATCCTATTGATCTTTGAAGTTCTGAAATATACTCAGCATTACTATTTTTCTCTCTGCCCCAGGCAGCAAAGCCTTGAGAATTTGATTGGTTTGTGAAGGGTGTGATATTGAATTATACAGCCTTCATCTCGAGGTCGGTCCTTTCTTTTTTGTTTAGGTTGCTATTTCTTCCTTTCCTGCCTTTGCTTTGATTGCTCTTCCTTGTTTGAATTAGATGAATCTGTTTCATTCCTTTAAGCACAGAAATTTATATTATATCCCTTATTTTACAGTAGGAGTAGTTAAAAAATATGGAAGAAGATAACTTGCAGCAGCAATGGTCCCTCAAAAGACTTCGGGATCGGAAAACCTCTTTGGCAGAGGAAAATTTGGCAGAGTCTACATTGCGAGAGAAGTCAAGCTCTCTCTCTCTCTCTCTCTCTCTCTCTCTCTCATTTTATTTATTATTATTTTTCTTAATTTTTCTGTTTGGTTGTTCAGAAAGTTCCTTAGAAAATAAACATGTGTATGAAGTATGAACTTGATTCTCTCATTGTTCAATTCTGTAACTGTAAGATTGAGCTGTTATTGCTTAGTTCAATTCAGCATCGTGCTCATTTGCTAAGTCTTTGGGAGCTGGGTTTTTAACATACTTTGGCTTGAGTGTTTGATTTGTGAGATAATTCAACGTGTTAGGTTGGTCTTGCGAGTTTAGTACTTGGGAAATATATTATTTTTTGTATTTTGAGACAATTTTTAGCGTAAACTGGTCTTCAAGTTCTTGAAATTTAATATGGATGATGTAATTTGATATTGAATTTATTCTGAAAAAAAAAATTATGAGTGGAATGTGTATGTGGATGCTCAAAGTTATAATTGTAAAGGAAAAACAGAGATTAATTAAATTGATATCATGTTTGAAAAGTGTTTTATAATATAGTTCAATCATATAAGGTATAACATTGTATGTATACATTTTGAACTAGTCTGTGTAAGAGTTAAAAACTTCGACATTAATGTTGTGAAAACTAGACACTTATTAGAGTGATTAATTTCTAAATATTCAATTGGGTTGATCCGATTTATTTATTTATTTTTTAGAGCAAATATGTAGTTGCATTGAAGATTATATTCAAGGAACAACTTGAGAAGTACAGACTTCACCATCAGGTAGGGAGGGAGATGGAAATACAGTCCAACCTTCACCACCCAAACATTCTACGACTATACGGCTGGTTTCATGATGCCGAGCGTGTTTTCTTGATTCTTGAATATGCCCATAATGGTGAGCTCTACAAGGAGCTTAGAAAAAGAGGCCACCTCACTGAGATGCAAGCAGCCACGGTAATTCTTCCTTACTGTGGGAATGTGTATTTGCATGTGAGATTAATGACTGCAAGTAAAGTAATTGCATTTACATGCTGTGAAATATGAGTTCTTTTGTAATTAACTATAACCTATGAGGAATCCGATTTTCTGTGGTTATTGTATCCTGTAACTTCATAATAATTGGAACTATTGAAGATTATTATTTCAGTGGCTGTGATGGTTTAAATCCATATTATTATGAACAAATTATTAATATTTCTTTGTGTTTCTTGCTCACTCAACTCTATTTGCAGAGATGTGAGAGCCATTTCATCGTCAGCAGATGGATCATGCATCTATACTGCAGATGGAAAGATTAGTAATGTTTTTTAATTTCATGGGCCGGACCGGGTTTAAGTAGACCCAGACTTGGCCCTAAAAGACCGCCGGGTCTATTTTGACTCCAACCCGAAGTGATATGAAAATAAACTGAATTAAACAAGATCAATTTGACGTAAAATCAGTATATACAAATTTGTAAATTTTATATATTAAAATAATAAAATTTTATTTTTAAAAATTAAATTTAACAAATGGTATATTATATTTATAACAAAATAAATTATTTTAAAATAA
>NC_029785.2:20610744-20623522 GCF_000816755.2 Arachis ipaensis
TTATAAAAAAATATTAATTAAAATATAAAAGTATAATATAACATTACTAATTTTACTCTAAAATATATATTTTTATCGTAAAAGACAATTTCAGACCAGGTTGGGTGACCAGAAATATAATCCAAACTTGACCCGAAGATAACACTGGATGAAAATGACATATCTAAATTTGACAAAATACGCCTCGGATCTAGGTTGGATTTCGGACCGGGCCGGGTCTTGAGCCCTCTACTTCAATATATAATAAAAGTTTTTGTAGAAAAATATTTAAATATTTCTAAAATATTAGTATTTTAATAATTTTAACCGTTAATTTTAATTAATATATTTATATATTTTTTATAATTGAAATCAGCTATTAAAACTACAAAAACACCTGTGCTTCAAAAAATTCTTTGCTATATTCAGAAGCCAATGTCACTTTTCAGTTTTCATAAGAGTCCAATATTTTTGTGAAGCTTTATTTACTGATTCTGATCATCTTTAACTTCGTCAACAATCTCTTCCCTCAAAAGAAAAATTTTCGAAGTGAACGGTGGGAAAGGGGAAAAAGCAACCACATAGTGATTAGTGGGGCCTTATACAGTTGTATACACACACATTCATACATGGGATTTTAATGTTAGGCACGTGCACTAAAATATGTATGTGTGTGTGTGAGACTCTGCTTAAAGTCCAAAACAATGGACATCATTAATTTGCTCATTTGACATAGGACATGCTTGGTCCATGTAAAACGAAAAGGACAATGATGTGCTATCATATGGTAGTGTTTTTGCTCTCAATAGAGATAAACAACATACTAATTAATTGAAGCTAGTTATGAAATAAAAGGATCACTCATAATTGAACAATTTTAAAATGAAAGAATCAATATACCGAATATAGTCAGCATAATATAAAATATAAGTTGTTTTAAAATTTATATGCGAGTAAAGTGATAATTTAACCCTTAAAACATTTGACAATTGTAAAAAATTCTGAATAACTCGTGAGTTAAAAAAAAAAAAGAGTAAAAGGACATTTTTGTCCCTGACTTTTTTTTCGCGGACATTTTCGTCCTTTACCATTGAAAAATACTTTTAAGTTCCTGACGTCCTTACGGATCAGTTCCTCCATCTAAATGCCTCCGTTAGACTCAACGAAAAAAACTGACGTGACTCCCGTAATGCTTGTCACGCATACGCGTCGTATGACAAACTTCTCACTCACGCGTACGCGTCGCCATAAATTCTCCACTTCACCGTAAATTCTCCGCTTTGCATACTTTTAATTTAGTATTCTTTTACATCGTACTCTTATTCCAATACTCTCAATAATCTTATTTTTAATATTATTTTGGGATCCAACGTTTATAATTATATTATTACCTATGATTAATTTTTTATTTAATTTGTCTTTAGAGAAGAGGACTGAGGGAAATTAAAGGTGTTGCATATACTTGTATCTTGACTTTTTCTATCTTCAATTTTTGGTGGTATCATTCTTCTAACGTTTTTGAATTTTCATATGATACTATTATCTTCATCTTATTTAAGCTTTGTTTTTGGAGTAAGAATAATAATATCCATGAGAGAGTACTAGAGAAAAAATATTATAAAAAAAAGTAACAAAATTAATCATATGAATAATGAAGGACAAAATTGGAAAATAGAAAATAAATTTCAATCTAACGTGAAAATGTAAACGCAAAAGCTATAATTTTTAGCTTTGGCTAAACTTGGGTTGAAGAACAGAATCACGTTTACGCTCAGAAGAAGAAAAAATAGCCAAACTAAAAAGTGAAACTTTCAAAACAACTAAACCTACGTTTGATCCTTCAAACGCTAAGCCAAACACACCCTAAATTCCTAAATTTAATTTACTTTTCTCCCATTCGATGTCTTGATATGTTTGTTTGAGTGATTTAAAGTTTTGAAGGCAAGAATGATTTGAAAGAAATGGAAAAAAAAGTATGCAAAGTGGAGAATTTCTGGTGAAGTGGAGAATTCATGGCGACGCGTACGCGTGAGTGGGAGGTTTGTCATACGACGCGTAAGCGTGACCCACGCGTACGCGTGACAAGCATTACGGGAGCCACATCAGCTTTTCTCGTTGGGTCTAACGGAGGCATTTGGATGGAGGGACTGATCCGTCCAGTTTTTAAAGACGTCAAGGACTTAACAGTATTTTTCAATGGTCAGGGACGAAAATGTCCGCGAAAAAAAAAGTTAGGGACAAAAATGTCCTTTACTAAAAAAAAGAGGAAATGAGAAGATAAACTTTTCAAATTCAAAAAGTGAGAATTCACTAAATGGTTTTACTCAACTATAACGATAAAATCAGCTCATTTATATACATCATGCTAACTAAAGTTAAAACTAACTATACCAATGAGTTAATTTAATTATCTAATCAACTAATTAAGTTGCCAACTAGACAAATCATCTATAACAAACTCTAACTAAATTAGTTGTACAAGAGCAATCATCTATTACTAATTAGTACAACACATTTATGCTGAGCTATACTATCCAATAGTCTCTCTCAAACTTGGAGTGTAAACATCAAACAGTCCAAGTTTGGAATGAAACTTTGAAAATGACCCCGGAGCCAAACTCTTGGTCGAGAGATTTGCAACCTGCTCTATGATTCTAATAGGCAGTTATTTCAGCGATCTATCTTGCACTTGATCTCTTATCGTATGACAATTTATCTCAATATGTTTGGTTCATAGAACACAGAGTTTGAAACAATGTAAAATACAAATTGATTGTCATAGAATATCGTAATCGGTCTATCCAATAGTACTCGAAAATACTTCAAAGTGTAGCTGATCCATCTATTGTCACATGTGGCTAGTGCCAAAGTCCTATACTTTGCCTCTACTGAGGAACGGGAAATAGTGACCTGTTTTCTACTTTTTCAAGAAATGAGTGACGAACCAAGAAAAAAAAAACTTCAATATTGATCTACGCGTATCTAGATAGGTTCTCTAGTTAGAATCTAAGTAGCCAGCGAGCCTCATATAATAATTTGTTGCCATTAAAATTCCCATTGCCAGAGCATTTTTGATATATTTTAACGTGTGAAGTCCTGCCTTAAAATGTTTAGTGGTAGCACAGTTTAGGAACTGATTTAGCTTGTTTACAGCAAAGTTAATCTTAGGCCTAGTATTAGTTAGATATAACAGTCTCCCTATAAGCTGCCGATAGGGAGTAAGATCAGCAAGTGCAGTGCTAAAGAATTTAGAAAGAACAGTGGTATAACTCCTAGGTATGGATATAGGTTTGGAATCAAGAAGACCAAATTCATGAAGGAGATCAAGAGTATAATTACATTGGTAAAGAATAATACTTTGCTTGCTTCGAGCAACTTCAAAACCAAGGAAATACTTGACATTCCCAAGATTCTTAACACTAAACTTGGCATCCAAGACATATTTCATGAGTTAAATCTCTTATATATCGTTGCCGCCTAAGACTAGATCATCGATGTAAACAAGGATGGCAGTAAAGGAGGAAGATGACTCTTTAGTGAATATGGAATGATTAGCCTTGGATTGTTGATAACCCGAGTCCTTCAAAACAAAGCATAAATTGTGCTTTCAATGACGACTGTCTTGCTTCAAGCTATAAAGGGACCATTCAAACTTACAAACATGGTTTGCCAGAATCGATAGACTAGGAGAAGCATGCATGTAAACTGTCTTAGGTAGATCACCATGAAAAAATGTGGTATTTACATCTAATTGATGTAAATACCATCCATTTGTGGCTGCCAAGTCTAGAAGAATCCTAAAAGTAGAAAGTTTCATAACAGGACTAAAGGTATCAACAAAATTTAGGCCAGCAATTTGGGTGTAACCCTTCGTCACCAAACGGGCTTTATGCTATTAATGGTGCCATCGGCATGATACTTGCGTTAAAGACCCACTTCCAGCCCATAGTTCTCTTAGTCTTTGGAAGACGAACAACAATCCAGGTCTTGTTATCCTAAAGAGATTTGAGCTCAGTTGCAATGGCTTGTCTCTAACATTCATGTTGAATCGCATGCTCATAACTACTTGGTTCAGTTTGAAAGTTGATGACTAAAGTGAAACTTTTGTGCATGTTTGATAAATTATCATATGATATGAAATGAGAAATTGGATACCTTTTGCTAAAAGACGAGCCACTCATGCTGAGAAATGTTGAAATGAGTTACATACAATGAAAATCAAACAAATAAGAAGAAGGTTTGCATACTCTTGTGGAACACCTAAGAGCTTGGGTGGGAGAAGTAAAGGACGAAGGGGGGACATTTTGATGTGTAGAGTGTGCTTGGGAAGGAAGGGGACAAGATGGTGGTAAGGTTGAGTCGGCAGTGTGATAGGTGGTGGGAGCTAAGGGTGGAAGATCTATGTATTGTGTGGATTTAAATTGAGAAAAAGTGGTTATTGGGGGATTGGAATGACTAGCAGTGACCACATCATAATGAAAAGGAAAGATGTGTTTATAGAAAATCACATTTTGAGAAAAAAAAAAAGATGTATTTGTTAACCAAATCTAATAAAAAAAATTTCAAAATTTAAGTGACAGATTGCTTTTAAACACCAAGGCTTGAGCCATGTTTAAAATATCTTGATGTTTGCGCTCTACCACACCATTTTATTGGAAAATCTCAACACAGGTGGTGTGGTGTGCCATGCCTTTTGAACTATAGAAATTTATCATGAGAAATTCTCTGCCATTATCACTCCTTATCATTTTTATTTTTTTATTGAATTGTGTCTCCATAAAGTGTATAAAGTCCCTTATTAATTAAGAGGTTTCAGATTTCAATTTTATAAAATAAGTCCAAGTGAATCAAGATTTA
The DNA here is from genome assembly GCF_000816755.2 of Arachis ipaensis. Lineage (NCBI taxonomy): Eukaryota > Viridiplantae > Streptophyta > Magnoliopsida > Fabales > Fabaceae > Arachis > Arachis ipaensis. Next base: position 20,615,581 of record NC_029785.2, read on the forward strand.
TCATTCACAATAGTTAAGAAATATTTACGTCCTTTTGTGGAGGATATAGCAATAGGTCCCTAAATATCAACATGTATCATATCAAAATATTCAACATATTTGATGTTGCTAGCTAGAAGGGAAAGATAAATGCTTTTGTTTAGCAAAATGACACCGTTCCCATGGTACATTATTCAATAAATCAAAATTACATTTCAAAAAATCATATTTTCTTTGTATTATTTCTAATATGCCAAGGGAAATGTAGCATAATCTGTCATGCCATAGGACTGCAGAGTGCCTATTAGTGGAAATGGTGTGAATGACCTAAGTGGAGTAAGGAGTGATATGGCTTATGTGTCTAAATTCAGTATATACAATCCATTTTTGAGGTCAACAGTGTCAATCATTTTTTGGCTTCATATGATCCTAAATTTCAAAATTCACATCATTGAATAAAAATTCACAAGAAAATTTTGAGGATGCTTGTGATACTGAAATGATGTTATATGAGACTGAAGGCACATATAAAAGATCAATAAGGTAGAAAGACTTGGAAAACCAAATTGTCCCTCTAATGGTAGATACAATTTGTGAACCATCTGTCATCTTGACCAGGATTGGATTTGTGTAATAATATTGGTTAAAAAAAAAGATACATGAGCAGTAGCTCCTATATCCAATCCGATGGTCTAAAATTGCGACTTGAAATTGAAAGAATTTTATATATATCTGCTGAAGAAGTATGAATAGTGGTTACTAGATTAGTAGAATGAGAATGTTTATCACCATGAGGCTTGGATAGAGTAATCAAAGCTTGTTTCTGTTCTTCAAAGAACAAGGTGTCTACACTGGTACCAATCTTCAAAGCTTTAAAGATGGTGTCAGTTTGTGGATCAGTTCGATCTGCCACCATGTTGTTAACAACTCTTCTATCATTAGTCTTTTGAGGCTTTCACATACAAGGGGCATAAGCATGCCTCTAATAGCAGGTTTCGATAGTGTGACCAGGTTTATTGTAACAAGTGCATTGTTTAGTGCAACAACGACTGCGGCCCTGCAACCACTATCGCCTCTGCCTCATGAAATAGAATTATTGGAGAAATTGGGGGTCAAATTGGAGGTATGTACAGAACATTGACTAACAATTTTTCTTCAAGTGGATTAGAGGTAATTATCTGTCTCTCCTGCTGCAGAAGCATAGAGAATATCGTAGCAACATTTGGGAGTGGCTTTATAAGCATAACTTGGTATTGAACACCTGCATACTCTTCATTCCGATCCCGAAAGAATCTGATGACATTTGTTTGTGATCTGTATTCTCTAAAAATGCTACAAATACAATCACATTTGTGCAAACAATCACAATTCAGAATCGGTCGAAATTTCTCTAATTCCTCCCAAATGGACTTGAGCTTACTGAAATATAAAGTAATCGAGAGTTCTCCCTATTTAGTGAGAAACATCTCTTCTTGAAACTTAGCGATGCGAAAAATGTCCCCCTGGTAAAATTGATGACTCAAATCTTACCAAAGATCAGCAGAAATATTACACCGCAACACACTAGCTAAAATCTCAGAACTAAGAAAAGTGTGAAGCCAGGAAAGCACACAAGAGTTACAACGGTCCCAAGAGTCAAAGCTTGGGCTAGTCTTATTAGGTTTGAGAAGAGAACCATCCACAAATTGAAATTTGTTCTTTGTCTTTAGAGAAATCGTCACAGAATGGGACCAAAAATGATAATTGTGGTTGCTCAGGGGAATGGAAGTGAGTGAGATACTAGGATTTTTGCTCAGGTGAATAAAAAATTGACTAGAAGGATCCCGATTGAGATCGGAGCTAGATTTAACCAGTGGAGCTAACTGAGATTGCATCGTCAAGAAGTGGTGCATCATCTACATGAAATTCTAAAATTCAGTAGTTGAGAATCCAGGATTTTCTAGCTCTAAGCTAGGAGCATGTGGATCGACCATTCTTTCTGCAAAGCCATCAAAATCGAACATAATTTTGCGAAGGCAAGTTCCATAAACCAGAAATTGTGCAAAGAGAAACTGAAAGCAGTACAAAGACGTTAATCCCCCAAAACTCAGCAAGAATGATCACCTCTGTTCAATCTCCGTAAACCCATGATCGGAATCGACACTTCAACAGAACCGAAGTAAAGCATTCTCATCAACTCTGTCGTGTGAGTGAATCGGAGAAGAAGAAAGGAAGCAGGTGGGAAAAATGCTCACTGCACTATGTAAAAACCTCGGATAGCTCGTGAGTTGAAGAAGAGAATGAATGAGAAGATGAACTTTCCAGATTTAAAAAGTGAGAACTTGCTAAATGGTTTTACTCAACTTTAACGATACAATCAGCTAGTTTATATATGTCATGCTAACTAAGGTTAAAACTAACTATATCAATGAGTTTACTTAATCATCTAACCAACTAACTAAGTTTCCAGCTAGACAAATCATCTGTAACAAACTCTAACTAAATTAGTTGTACAAGAGCAATCATCTACTATTAACTAATGCAACGAGTTTATGCTAAGTTATACTATCCAACAACAATAAATAAAATCGTCTTTGAAGAATAAAAAATATTAAAAAGGTCTTTGACATTTATTTCTGTTATATACGTTAAATCCTTATATAAAAAAATATTTGACGTTATTAGTGGGTAGGGATTAATTTGGGATTGGTTCTTTGGTAGGTCTAGATACAAAATTAGCAAGTGTGTTTTGGTGTCCCTTTATGTGTCTCACTTCGAATTTATAGCGAGAGAACCAGTCTTTCCACCTCAAGAGTTGAGAATATGGCAGGATCTTTTTCTTGATTTCCATAATTGATGGAAAAGAGGTGTTATCCATCTCCACAGTGAAGTGATAAGAACTAAGGTGAAAATTGAATTTTCTATCCCTCGTTTAACAGCAAGAATCTCTTTGTAAGTGGCATAGTAATGTCTTTCAGATTATTTGAATTCTCCACCAGCATGCGCACAGTAGTGTCTTGTCCCATCAATTTCTTCAAGTAGCACAGCTCCCCAAAATTCATCACTAGCATCTGTCTGCAATATTTTTTTTCCCGTGCTGGGAATCTTTAAAGGAGGGGGTCTTGTGCTATCTTCTTCAGGGTTTTGACAGCTGTGGTTTGCTCAAGTCCCTATGGTAGGGGCTTCTTTTGCATAAGTTTTGACAGCTGGCTGGTGTGTCTAGTCACATCTGGGATAAAGTCTCTGATGTAGTTTACAATTCCCAAGAATTGTTGGACTTATTTGACCGTCATGTTTTCATCAGGGAAGTGGATTAATTCTTTGGCAATATGATCCCCTGGTTGAAAGAATCTATTTTCGAAGACCATCCCGAGGAACTCAATTTTTGTTTTAGCAAGAGAGCTCTTCTTTGATGATAGCATGATTCCCTGTTTTTTGACAATTTGAGTGAATCGGGCCAGGAGTGCCTTATGGGCTTCATTGTCCTTTGAGAACAATAAGATATCATAAATGTAAATGAGTGTGTAGTGTAGTATGGGCTCAAAGATTTTGGTCATGGCCTTTTGAAAAAGAGATGGGGCTACTTTGAGCCCAAATGACATTACTGTCTATTGATATTGGGCTTCAGAGATACAGAATGTTGTTTTGTATCTATCTTCGGGATGGGCCCAATTTGCCAAAAGCCAGCCTTTAGATCAAATTTGCTGAATATTTTTGCTCCACTTAACCTCTGTGTAATAACTGAGATCCTTGGTAGAGGAAACTTATCATCTTGTAAAAAGACATTAAGGGCTTATAATCAATGACAAGCCTATTTTTTTCTCTATTTTGCTCGGCCCTTTTTCAACGTAAAAGGCTTGACATGCCCAATTAGAATTGGTTGGTTTAATGAATCCTTGAACAAGAAGGGATGCACATTCAGCTCTTGCCAACCTGAGATCTTTAGGATTCATCCCTGAGTGTGTGGCCTTTGTTGGGTTGATGTCCTCATTCTTTTTAAAAGGGAGACGAACATAAAATTCTGAATTCTTCCACAAAGGTGGAGGATGGTTGAATTGATTATGACTGTCACAACAGGCACTAAGGAGTTATTGCTGGACCTCCTTATATTTTTCTGGAACTTCTTGGATTTCAAGGATGCTTTGTATCCCTGTAAAAGACAAGAACTACCCTTTGTAACTTAGGCCAGTGGGTTTGATATGTAGTCCATGGGTTCGGAAGAAAGCATCAAACCCGAACAGGACATCTTTATCTGGGAGATAACTCCCCAGTACCCTGAGCCAAGTGGTCTGACCTGCAAATATCTCCAATCCAATAGGTTTTTTGGAAATGAGATTGATGGTGAAGACTTCACTGTTAGCTACTGTAAACCTCTTGAAAAAAGGTTCCTGGTGCATGAATTGTAAATCACACTTTTTACAACTCGTACCACTAACCAGCAAGTGCACTGGGTCGTCCAAGTAATACCTTACGTGAGTAAGGGTCGATCCCACGGAGATTGTTGGCTTGAAGCAATCTATGGTTATCTTGTAACTCTTAGTCAGGAAAACAATAAAATAATTCACTTATCAAATTTGATTGCAAGGAATAAAAGGGCAGACCACAAATTATACTTGTATGCAATGATGGAGAATATGTTGGAGTTTTGGAGATGCTTTGTCTTCTGAAATTATGCTTTCCTCTGTTTTCTGATTCACGCACGCACGTCCTCCTATGGCAAGCTGTGTGTTGGTGGATCACCGTTGTCAATGGCTACCATCCATCCTTCCAGTGAAAAGGGTCCAGATGCGCTGTCACCGCACGGCTAATCATCTACAGGTTCTCAATCGTACCGGAATAGGATTTACTATCCTTTTGCGTCTGTCACTACGCCCAGCACTCGCGAGTTTGAAGCTCGTCACAGTCATTCAATCCCTGAATCCTACTCGGAATACCACAGACAAGGTTTAGACTTTCCGGATTCTCTTGAATGCTGCCATCAATCTAGCTTATACCACGAAGATTCTGATTAAGAGATCTAAGAGATATTCATTCATTCTACGGTGGAATGTAAGTGGTTGTCAGGCATGCATTCGTGGAGGAATGATGATGATTGTCACGTTCATCACATTCATATTGAAGTGCTAATGGATATCTTAGATAGAACACGCATGTTTAAATGGAAAACAGAAATACTTGCATTAATTCATCGAGACACAGCAGAGCTCCTCACCCCCAACAATGGAGTTTAGAGACTCATGCCGTCAAAAGGTACAAAGTTCAGATCTAAAATGTCATGAGATACAAGACAAGTCTCTAAAAGTTGTTTAAATACTAGACTAGTAAACTAGGTTTACAGAAAATGAGTAAACTAAGATGGATAGTGCAGAAATCCACTTCTGGAGCTCACTTGGTGTGTGCTGGGGCTGAGACTTAAGCTAATCACGTGCATAGGGCTGTTTTGGGCATTCAATGCCAGCTTTGGATCCTTTTCTGGCGTTGAACTCCAACTTGTGACTTGTTTCTGGCGCTGGATGCCAGACTGCAACATGAAACTGGCGTTGAACGCCAGTTTACGTCGTCTATCCTTGAGCAAAGTATAAACTATTATATATTGCTGGAAAGCCCTGGATGTCTACTTTCCAACGCAATTGAAAGCGCGCCATTTGGAGTTCTATAGCTCCAGAAAATCTATTCCGAGTGCAGAGAGGTCAGAATCCAACAGCATCAGCAGTCCTTTTTCAGCCTGAATCAGATTTCTGCTCAGCTCCCTCAATTTCAGCCAGAAAATACCTGAAATTACAGAAAAACACACAAACTCATAGTAAAGACCAGAAATATGAATTTTGCATAGAAACTACTGAAAATAAACTAAAAACTAACTAAAACACACTAAAAACTATATGAAATTAACCCCAAAAAGCGTATAAAATATCCGCTCATCACAACACCAAACTTAAACTGTTGCTTGTCCTCAAGCAACTAGATAAATAAAATAGAATACAAATAATTTAAGAAGCAATAATATCTCAGAGTTTTTGAGTGAAGCTNNCGCTCAACTGAGATATACTCAGTTATTCCCATCCTTACTCCAGCATCCTTGCAGAGCATAGAAATTAAGCTTGGATAAGCCAACCTGGCATCTTTAGAATTTTTGTTTGCAATTTTGTAAAATTCAGTTGAAATCAGTTGATGAACTTCCACTTCTTTTCCCATTATGATGCAATGAATCATCACTGCTCTTCTAGTAGTGACTTCAGAACGGTTGCTAGTGGGCAGCAGAGAATGCCCAATGAAGTCCAGCCATCCTCTGGCGACTGGTTTGAGATCTTCTCTTTTGAGTTGATTTGGGACACCCTTTGTGCTGGTGGTCCACCTGGCTCCAGGGATACATATATCCTCTAGAATCTTATCCAGGTCCTTGTCTGTTCTCATCATTCTCCTATTGAAGGAGTCTGGATCATCTTTCAGCTGAGGTAGTTTTAAGATCTCCCTGATCTTGTCAGGGTGGGTATGAACAATCTTTCCTCTGACCAAGGTCCGATAGTCATAGAGAGCAGATCTAGATAGTCTTTGCTTGTCTGTTTGCCACATATTAGCATAGAACTCCTGGACCATATTCCTTTCCACTTTCGTTTTAGGATTAGCTAGGATCTCCCAGTTCCTGATTCGAATTTGCTCTTGGATCTCTGGATATTCGTCTTCTTTCAGATCGAATCTAACTTCCGGGATCACTGATCTTAGACCCATTATTTTGTAATAATGGTCTGAATGTTCTTTAGTTAAGAACTTCCCTTGATTCCAAAGTGGTTTTGGAACACTCTCTTTCTTGCCTCTTGGAGTGGGTTGTTTTCCTTTAGGAGCCATGATCTTAGTGGTTATGGTTTAGTGATCACGGATAAACACACCAAACTTAGAGGTTTGCTTGTCCTCAAGCAAAAGAAAAGAAAGGAGAGGGATAGAAGGAGAGCTAGTGTAGGATGGTGGATGAGAGGAAAGAGGCCGAATGGGTTTTTAAAAGGGAGGGGGTTTTCGAAAATAGGGAGAAAGATAAGATAGAAGATATGATTTTAAAAGAATAAGTATGATAAGAAAAGATATAATTTAAAATTGAAAAGATATGAAAGATATTTGAAAAAGATAAAATTGGATTTTTGAAAAAGATAATATGGAGATTTGAAAAAGATATTGATTAGTTGAAATGATTTTTGAATGAAAAGAGATAGATTTGTTTTGGAAATTTTGAAAAAGATTTGAATTGGATTGAAAAAAAGGATTTGTGCTTATGGATTAAGATACATTTAATATTTTTAAAGAAGGGTTTTTTTTGAAATTAGGGATTTTAGAAATCAGGGTTTGTAACATGTTTATGCAAGAAATCATGAATTGAAACATGACAATTAAGATTAAAATGAAAAATATGAAGAAAAAATGAATTTACCTCCTCCCCACCATCCTGGCGTTTGAACGGCCAAACGCTGCATGTTTTGGGCGTTCAACGCCCAACTGCTGCTTCTCCTGGGCGTTCAACGCCCAGCTGTTGCTTCTTTCTGGCGTTGAACGCCAGGAACTCCTTTGTCACTGGGCGTTTTTCTGAACGCCCAGGACGCTGTAAATCTGGCGTTAAACGCCCAGAAGGATCTTCTTTCTGGCGTTTAACGCCCAGATGGCTATCCTTACTGGCGTTCAACGCCCAGTGGATGCTTCTTTTGGGCGTTGAACGCCCAAAACAGACTATTACTGGCGTTTTCTTGCCAGTGAGCTCTTTTTCTCTGTTTTGTATGCAGAATCCTTCTGTAACCCTGTGAACTTATACAATTGACTCTTTACCTTAGTATCAGTGAACTTTATATAAACAAATAAAATCAAGAATAGGGCAAAATGCTTAGGGGAAGGGATGCCCCATGGCTGGGTTGCCTCCCAGCAAGCGCTTCTTTATTGTCTTTAGATGGACCTTGCTGAGTTTTTAATCTAGCCTCAGCCTTGAGCACTCTTGCTCAACATT
>NC_029785.2:20623539-20652547 GCF_000816755.2 Arachis ipaensis
GCTAATTTGGCATCAAAGTTTAGGAATCTGGTTGCCCAGTAGGCCTTATGTTCCAGTTCCACGGGCAGGTGGCATGCCTTACCATATACAAGTTGGTATGGAGAGGTCCCTATAGGAGTCTTGAATGCTGTTCTGTATGCCCACAGAGCATCATCCAAGCTTCTTGTCCAATCCTTTCTACGGGTATTTACAGTCCGTTCTAGGATTCTTTTTAGCTCTCTGTTAGAGACTTCAGCTTGCCCCTTAGTTTGTGGATGATATGGAGTTGCCACCTTGTGGCGAATCCCATACCGGACCATGGCAGAGTAAAGCTGTTTGTTGCAGAAGTGAGTGTCCCCATCACTGATTAGTACTCTAGGGACACCAAACCTGCTGAATATATGTTTCTGGAGGAACTTCAGCATTGTTTTAGTATCATTGGTGGGTGTGGCAATGGCCTCAACCCATTTTGATACATAGTCAACTGCCACCAGAATATAACTGTTTGAGTATGATGGTGGGAAAGGCCCATGAAATCAATACCCCATACATCAAACAACTCAATCTCCAAGATTCCTTGTTGAGGCATGGCGTAACTGTGAGGCAAATTACCAGCTCTCTGGAAACTGTCACAGTTACGTACAAACTCTCGGGAATCTCTGTAGAGTGTAGGCCAGTAGAAGCCACATTGGAGGACCTTGGTGGCTGTTCGCTCATCTCCGAGATGACCTCCATATTGTGACCCATGGCAATGCCATAAGATCCTTTGTGCTTCTTCTTTAGGCACACACCTACGGATTATGCCATCTGCACATCTCTTAAAGAGATAGGGTTCATCCCACAAGTAGTACTTTGCATCAGTAATTAATTTTTTCTTTTATTGCCTGCTGTACTCCTTGGGAATGAACCTTGCAGCTTTGTAGTTTGCAATGTCTGCAAGCCATGGTGTTTCCTGAATGGCAAACAAATGCTCATCAGAAAAGGTCTGAGAGATTTCAAGGGAGGGGAATGACGTCCCTTCTATTGGCTCTATCCGGGACAGATGGTCAGCCACTTGGTTCTCTGTCCCTTTTCTGTCTCTTATTTCTATATCAAACTCTTGCAGAAGCAACACCCATCTTATGAGTCTGGGTTTTGAATCCTACTTTGTGAGTAGATATTTAAGAGCAGCATGATTTGTGTACACAATCACTTTTGATCCTACTAAGTATGATTTAAACTTGTCAATGGCATAAACCACTGCAAGCAATTCTTTTTCTGTGGTTGTGTAATTTTTCTGGGCATCATTCAAAACACGGCTAGCATAATAAATGACATGCAGAAGCTTGTCATGCCTCTGCCCCAGTACTGCACCAATGGCGTGATCACTGGCATCACACATTAGCTCAAATGGTAATGTCCAGTCTGGTGCAGAAATAACTGGTGCTGTGACCAGCTTGGCTTTCAGCGTTTCAAACGCCTGCAGACACTCTGTATCAAACACAAATGGCGTGTCAACAGCTAGTAGATTGCTCAGAGGTTTTGCGATTTTTGAAAAATCCTTTATAAACCCCCTATAGAATCCTGCATGCCCCAGAAAGCTTCTAATTGCCTTAACATTGGCAGGTGGTGGTAATTTTTCAATTACCTCTACTTTTGCTTGATCCACCTCTATTCCCTTGTTTGAAATTTTATGCCCAAGGACAATCCCTTCAGTCACCATAAAGTGACATTTTTCCCAGTTTAAAACCAGGTTGGTCTCTTGGCATCTTTTCAGAACTAGTTTCAGGTGATCAAGACAGGAGCTGAATGAGTCTCCATATACTGAGAAGTCATCCATGAAGACTTCCAGAAATTTTTCCACCATATCAGAGAAAATAGAGAGCATGCATCTCTGGAAGGTTGCAGGCGCATTACACAGCCCAAATGGCATCCTTCTATAAGCAAACACTCCAGATGGACAAGTGAATGTTGTTTTCTCTTGATCCTAGAGATCTACTGCAATCTGGTTATAGCCTGAGTAGCCATCCAAAAAGCAATAATAATCATGACCTGCCAGTCTTTCTAGCATCTGGTCTATGAATGGTAAAAGAAAATGATCCTTTCTGGTGGCTGTATTGAGCCTTCTGTAGTCAATACACATGCGCCACCCTGTAACTGTTCTTGTAGGAATCAATTCATTCTTTTCATTATGAACCACTGTCATACCTCCCTTTTTAGGGACAACTTGGACAGGGCTCACCCAGGGGCTGTCAGAAATAGGATAAATAATCCCAGCCTCCAGTAATTTGGTGACCTCTTTCTGCACCACTTCCTTCATGGCTGGATTTAGCCGCCTCTGTGGTTGAACCACTGGTTTAGCATTATCCTCCAATAAGATTTTGTGCATGCATCTAGCTGGGCTTATGCCCTTAAGGTCACCTATGGACCACCCAAGAACTGTCTTGTGTGTCCTTAGCACTTGAATAAGTGCTTCCTCTTCCTGTGGATTTAAAGCAGAGCTTATGATCACTGGAAAAGTGTCACCTTCTCCCAGAAATGCATATTTCAAGGATGGTGGTAGTGGTTTGAGCTCGAGTTTAGGAGGTTTTTTCTCTTCCAGAGGAAATTTCAGAGGCTCTTTCATTTCCTCTGAATCCTCCAAATCAGGCTGAACATCTTTAAAGATGTCTTCCAACTCTGATTCAAGACTCACAGCCATGTTGATCTCTTCTACCAAAGAGTCAATAAGATCAACTTTCATGCAGTCTTTTGATGTGTCTGAATGCTGCATGGCTTTGACAGCATTCAACTTAAACTCATCATCATTGACTCTCAGGGTTATTTCCCCCTATTAGACATCAATGAGAGTTCATCCAGTTGCTAGGAAGGGTCTTCCTAGAATGAGAGTAGCACTCTTGTGCTCCTTCATTTCCAGCACTACAAAGTCAGTGGGAAAGGCGAATGGCCCAACTCTGACAATCATGTCTTCAATCACGCCTGATGGGTATTTAATGGAGCCATCAGCAAGTTGAAGACATATCCGGGTTGGTTTAACTTCTTCAGTTAAACCAAGCTTTCGGATAGTGGATCCAGCGAGATAATCTGCAAAGCGAGCAAATTGCTTATCCTGCTCCTCTTGGCAGAGTTTTTGAGGATAAGATATCTTAGCTTTATATTCCTCAACCTTAGTTGCTGTAGGTTTATTTCCTACAAAAGTGGTTGAAGAAGCCTTTTTAGATGGGTTGTCATCAGCACTTGTGTGTGTCTGATCCCTCACTGGCAATTGAGTGCCAGAGTTAGAAGCTGGAGTGACGTTAGACGCCAGCTCCTCATCTGTTCCTGGCGACTGAACGCCAGAACTGTGCTTCTTTTGGGCGTTCAACGCCAGATCCTTGCTTGTTTCTGGCATTGAACGCCAGTCCTGAGCATGGTCTGGGCGTTCAGCGCCAGCCTTCCACCCAATTTCTGGCGTTTTAGCGCCAGAATTATTTTTCCCTGGACTCTTACTGTCCTCAGGTGGATTTTGGGTGGTTTGCTCATTTCTTGGCTTCTTGCTGCCTTGAGGTGGGGTATTTAATGTCTTCCCACTTCTTAATTGAACGGCTTGGCATTCTTCTGTTATTTGTTTTGACAGCTGCTGCTTTGTTTGCTTCAATTGTTCTTCCATATTTATGTTAGCCATCCTTGTCTCTTGTAGTCTATCCTTGAATTCGGCTAACTGCTTTGTTAGAAAGTCCAGTTGCTTATTGAATTCAGCAGCTTGTTTTACAGGACTGAGTTCAGCAGTTACTGTTTTAACCTCTTCTTTCATGGAAGGGTCACTGCTTAGGTACAGATGCTGATTTCTGGCAACTGTATCAATGAGCTCTTGAGCTTCTTCAATTATCTTTCTCATATGGATAGATCCACCAGCTGAGTAGTCTAGAGAGATTTGAGCTCTTTCTGTAAGCCCATAATAGAAGATGTCTAACTGAACCCACTCTGAAAATATTTCAGAGGGGCATTTTCGTAGCATCTCTCTGTATCTCTCCCAGGCATCATAAAGAGATTCATTATCCCCTTGTTTAAAGCCTTGGATGTCCAGCCTTAGCTATGTCATCCGTTTTGGAGGAAAGTATTGGTTCAGGAATTTTTCTGTCAACTGTTTTCATGTCCTTATGCTAGCCTTAGGTTGGTTATTTAACCACCTTTTAGCTTGGTCTTTTACAGCAAATGAAAACAGTAATAATCTGTAGACATCCTGATCTACTTCCTTATCATGTACTGTGTCAGCAATCTGTAAAAACTGTGCCAGAAACTCTGTAGGTTCTTCCTGTGGAAGACCAGAATACTGGCAACTTTGCTGTACCATGATAATGAGCTGAGGATTCAACTAAAAGCTACTGACTCCAATGGAGGGTATGCAGATACTACTCCCATATGAAGCAGTAGAGGGGTTAGCATATGACCCCAGAGTCCTCCTGGACTGTTCATTTCCACTTAGGTCCATGATGGAGAAAGGGAGATGATATAAAATAGAAGAAAATATTTTTATTTATTTAATTATTTATTTATTTCGAAAACAAAATAAATTAAAATAAAATAAATAAAAATAGGTGAAGATTTTCGAAAAAAATGAGGAGAGAGAAAGTGGTTAGGAAGTTTTGAAAAGGATATGATGATTTTTGAAAAAGGTTTTAAATTTTGAAATAAAAATCTGAATTTCAAAGGTAAATTTCAAAAATTTGCTTTAAAATAGAGAGAAAAGATATTTTTGGATTTAAAGAGGAGAGAGAAAAACAATAAGATAGTACAAGATTTAAAATTTTTAGATCTAATGCTCCTTGTTTTCGAAAATTTTGGAAGGAAAACACCAAGGAACACCAAACTTAAAAATTTTAAGATCAAGACACAAGGAAACTCAAGAACACTTTGAAGACTCACAAGAACACAAGAACATGAAGAAAGAACACCAAACTTAAAATTTTTAGAAAACCAAACTAAAATTTTTGAAAAACAAAGAAAAATCAACAAGAAAATACCAAACTTAAAGTTTGGCACAAGATTTATTCAAAGAAAAATTATTTTTGAAAAAGATTTTAAAAATAGGCTAGCCAATTACTAAGAACATAAGCACCACGCTCTAGCTAATTGAGCTATAAGTTTAAAGTGTTTTAACAAGGTATAAATAATAAAAGACTCTAAACCAAAAAGAAAACTTTTTCATAATCTAAGCAACAAAATAAACCGTCAGTTGTCCAAACTCAAACAATCCTCGACAACGGCGCCAAAAACTTGGTGCACGAATTGTAAATCACACCTTTTACAACTCGTACCACTAACCAGCAAGTGCACTGGGTCGTCCAAGTAATACCTTACGTGAGTAAGGGTCGATCCCACGGAGATTGTTGGCTTGAAGCAATCTATGGTTATCTTGTAACTCTTAGTCAGGAAAATAATAAAATAATTCACTTATCAAATTTGATTGCAAGGAATAAAAGGGCAGAACACAAATTATACTTGTATGCAATGATGGAGAATATGTTGGAGTTTTGGAGATGCTTTGTCTTCTGAAATTTTGCTTTCCTCTGTTTTCTGATTTACGCATGCACGTCCTCCTATGGCAAGCTGTGTGTTGGTGGATCACCGTTGTTAATGGCTACCATCCATCCTTCCAGTGAAAAGGGTCCAGATGCGCTGTCACCACACGGCTAATCATCTGCAGGTTCTCAATCGTACTGGAATAGGATTTACTATCCTTTTGCGTCTGTCACTATGCCCAGCACTCGCGAGTTTGAAGCTCGTCACAGTCATTCAATCCCTGAATCCTACTTGGAATACCACAGACAAGGTTTAGACTTTCCGGATTCTCTTGAATGCTGCCATCAATCTAGCTTATACCACGAAGATTCTGATTAAGAGATCTAAAAGATATTCATTCATTCTACGGTGGAACGTAAGTGGTTGTCAGGCATGCGTTCGTGGAGGAATGATGATGATTGTCACGTTCATCACATTCATATTGAAGTGTGAATGGATATCTTAGATAGGAACACGCATGTTTAAATGGAAAACAGAAATACTTGCATTAATTCATCGAGACACAGCAGAGCTCCTCACCCCCAACAATGGAGTTTAGAGACTCATGCCGTCAAAAGGTACAAAGTTCAGATCTAAAATTTCATGAGATACAAGACAAGTCTCTAAAAGTTGTTTAAATACTAGACTAGTAAACTAGGTTTACAGAAAATGAGTAAACTAAGATGGATAGTGCAGAAATCCACTTCTGGGGCCCACTTGGTGTGTGCTGGGGCTGAGACTTAAGCTAATCACGTGCATAGGGCTGTTTTGGGCGTTCAACGCCAGCTTTGGATCCTTTTCTGGCATTGAACTCCAACTTGTGACTTGTTTCTGGCGCTGGACGCCAGACTGCAACATGAAACTGGCGTTGAACGCTAGTTTACGTCGTCTATCCTTGAGCAAAGTATGGACTATTATATATTGCTGGAAAGCCCTGGATGTCTACTTTCCAACGCAATTGGAAGCGCGCCATTTGGAGTTCTGTAGCTCCAGAAAATCCTTTCCGAGTGCAGGGAGGTCAGAATCCAACAGCATCAGCAGTCCTTTTTCAGCCTGAATCAGATTTCTGCTCAGCTCCCTCGATTTCAGCCAGAAAATACCTGAAATTATAGAAAAAGACACAAACTCATAGTAAAGTCCAGAAATATGAATTTTGCATAGAAACTACTGAAAATAAACTAAAAACTAACTAAAACACACTAAAAACTATATGAAATTAACCCCAAAAAGCGTATAAAATATCCGCTCATCAGTGCACACATTTCTTTTGGTAAGACATGTGATTTTAGGACAGTGGCACAAGATCCAGTATCCATTAGTGCAACAGCCTTTATTGGTTTGTCATAGATGGATGTCTTGACCTTTAAATCAAAATGAAGTCGAAGAGTACCATGAATCTATTTTATTCCTAAGGATCCAAGGTATCTGTTCATACCCTGAGTCGAGCTATCTGACCTGGGATGATTGACGACAAAGCGACCAGCCTCTTCAGGTCAAGCGGACCGACTTCTTCTTAAAGAACTCGGCCAAATCGACAGGAAAGCCCATAAAGGGCCCAAGTAGAGGAACACAACCCAAATCCAAAGGCCGTCCAAGCCTATAGAGATAAGGGCGGTTCCCTTGAAGATAAGCTGACCTCAACTCAAAGATAAAGATAAGATAAGATAACTAACTTATCTTATCTAGAAAGGTCACTCTACAACTACTATAAACACACTGGAGCACCCAGGTATAACTCATACTCTGATTCTACTAAAAACCTGTTTAATACCCATGCTAACTTAAGCATCGGAGTCTCTTGCAGGTACCCCCCACCCTTCGGTGACGAAGGATCAGCAGTGTAGCTAGATCAACAAGTCGGACACGATAGCTCTGGCCGTCTCCCACTAGCCGGACACGTCGGTACCGATCTGTACAGAGGATCTCAACCAAGATCGACCTCCAGTTTCAGGTAACCCTCGGAACATTAGCGCCATTGCCGGGGACCTGGAAGTCATCCCATCACCATGGCGGATAACCATGACAACGACCACGATTCAGGTCTGGAAGAGAGAACACCACACAAGAACGCGGATGTCACGCTACAAGATACTCCGGAAACCAACAAGGACAAAGACTCGCCAAATCCAGGGGCAATAGAAGCGCTCCTAGATCGCCTAAAACAACTGAAAAAAGAAACTCAACAACAACGGGAAATCGGAAGGGATCTACAAAGAGAAGTGCGGCGACGTCGGGAGTTGGAGGAAAAACTACAGCAATTAGAAGCCGATCTCAAATCAAAAGCCCCTCGGGCCAATCTCGAAGAAAATTCACGCAAAGAGCAAGACCCATTCACCAGGAAAATCATGAAAACCAAAATTCCAAAAGATTTCAAACTCCCGGATATGACCCTGTATGATGGCACCACGGATCCCAACCACCACCTTAGTAACTTCAGAAGAATAATGTACCTCACCGACGCCCCAGATGTTGTTCGCTGCAAAGCCTTTCCAACAACTCTCACAAAGACAGCCATTCGATGGTTCGACAACCTACCCCCATAGTCCATCTCAAGCTTTGATGACCTAGCTAAAAAATTCCTAGCCAGATTCTCCATTCAGAAAGATAAAGCCAAGCACGCCCCCAGTTTACTAGGGATCAAACAAGGAGATCGGGAGAGCCTCCGCAACTATATGGAGAGATTCAACAAAACATGCATGAACAAACAAAGTTTACCCACAGAGGCCGCCATCATGGGACTCATCAACGGCCTACGAGAAGGACCTTTCAGCCAATCTATATCAAAAAAGTACCCGACCTCCTTAGATGAAGTACAGGAACGAGCAGAAAAATACATCAACATGGAAGAAAACACTCGGTTAGGAGAGACCTCAAAATCGGGGGCCTCTTACCGAGATAGAGACAAGGAATCCAAAAGGAAAGAAGATCGACAAGGGGAGAAAATCAAAAAATACCATAATTACACTCCTCTCAGGGCATCCTTGATCGAGATATACAAAAAAGTCTGCCATACAGAAAAAATCCCCCCAGCACGGCCACTCAAAGGCAAAAAGGGAGGAGGAAACTGGAAGGAATATTGCAAATACCATCGAGTCCGAGGACACTCCACAAACGAATGTTTCAACTTAAAAAATATCATAGAAAAATTGGTGAGAGAAGGAAAGTTAGATCGATTCCTGGCCACCCGAGATGATGATCAAAGAAAGAGACGAAAGGATGAAGATACCGAACGAACAGAACGATCACCTCAAAGACATGTCCACATGATACATGGAAGATTCACAGTAGGTGGGATCTCCAAATCCTCTCGCAAAAGATATCTCAAAGAAGTATATCATGTCGAAGGAGAGGAGGAAGCACTCAACATCCCGGCAACAACATTCACTAAAGAGGACGCATCCAGCATCATCGCAGGACACGACGATCCCATGGTCATCACCATCATATTAGCAAACGCCAACCTACACCGCACCTTAATAGACCAAGGGAGTTCTGCCGACATCTTATTCAAAATAGCCTTTGATAAACTCGGCTTAAAAGAAAAAGAACTTCAAGCATATCCAAACAGTCTGTTTGGACTAGAAGACACCCCGGTTCGACCACTAGGATACATACCACTACATACAACCTTCGGAAAAGGGAACCAATCCAGGACCCTCAAAATAGACTACATCGTGGTCAATGTAAGTTCAGCTTACAATGCTCTCATAGGTCGGACAATACTCAACCAACTCGGCGCAATAGTCTCGACCCCACACCTATGTATGAAATTCCCAACACCAAAAGGGATAGCCACGATAAAAGCAGATCAAAAAATGGCACGTCGCTGTTACAACGAAAGCCTAAACCTCAGAGGCAAAGGAGAAGAGTTCCACACAATCGAGCTGGGCGGAGTTCAACGACGAGAAGAACTTCATCCCCAGCCAGAGGGTGAGATAGAAAAGATTCAGATCGGGGACACCTCGGAAAAAATAACTAATATCGGCACAATCCTAAAAGGAGATTCAAAGGAATTACTAATACAATTCTTGCGAGATAATGTCGATCTCTTCGCGTGGAAAGCCACAGGTATGCCAGGCATAGACCCTAAGCTGATGTGTCATAAGTTGGCGGTCTATCCAGGATCTCGGCCGATATAGCAGAGACAAAGAAAACTTGGGCCAGAGCGATCCCAGGCTGTGGAAGAATAAATACAGGCACTACTGGAAGCAGGATTCATAAGAGAAGTCAAATATCCACTATGGCTAGCCAACGTTGTCTTGGTGAAAAAATCAAATGGGAAGTGGCGAATGTGCACCGATTACACCGATCTCAACAAGGCTTGTCCAAAAGATCCTTACCCACTCCCAAATATCGATGCTCTGGTAGACGCTTCCTCCGGATATAAATATCTCTCGTTTATGGACGCATACTCGGGATACAACCAGATCCCCATGTATCCACCAGATCAAGAAAAACTTCGTTCCTAACACCGAAAGCAAACTACTGCTACATTATGATGCCTTTCAGTCTCAAGAATGCAGGAGCTACTTATCAAAGGCTAATGAATAAAGTCTTCTCGGATCACATCGGAAAGATCATGGAAGTCTACGTGGACGACATGCTAATAAAAACACAAAGTGAAGAGACATTATTGTCTGACCTGGCTCAAGTATTCGACACCATAAGGAAGCATGACATGCGACTCAATCCCGCAAAGTGCACCTTTGCAGTAGAAGCAGGCAAATTCTTAGGTTTCATGCTCACACAAAGAGGAATTGAAGCAAATCCAGACAAATGTCAAGCCATACTCAACATGAAGAGCCCAACCTGTGTCAAAGAAGTACAGCAACTCAACAGGAGATTGGCCGCCCTATCCTGATTCTTAGCAGGAGCTGCGATAAGATCTCTCCCCTTCTATGCTACTTTAAGAAAGGGAAAGCAGTTCGAATGGACGACAGAATGTGAGCAAGCCTTCCAAGACTTTAAGAAATTCTTAGGACAGCCACCTATCCTCTCTCGACCACAAGAAGGAGAACCACTCATATTATATCTCGCAGTAGGAAGCCGGGCAGTAGCGTCAGCACTAGTCAGAGAAGACGAGAACAGACAACAACCCGTCTACTTCATTAGTAAAGCACTGCAGGGATCCGAGTTGAACTATCAGAAAATAGAAAAATTTGCCTATAGTCTCATTCTAACATCTCGACGACTCCGCCCTTACTTCTAGGCCCACACCATCAAAGTTCGCACTAACCAGCCCTTGAAAGGAATATTGCAGAAAACAGATTTAGCAGGTAGAATTCTACAATGGGCAGTCGAGTTGTCAGAGTTCGACCTCCAATATGAAGCTCGGACGGCTATTAAGTCACAATATCTGGCCGACTTTATTGCAGAATTCACAGATGCCCTGGAAACCCTCACAGAGTGGAATCTCTATGTGGACGGTTCTTCAAATAAAACTGGAAGCGGCGCAGAAGTGATAATAGAAAGCAACCAGGGAACCCAAGTTGAGCTCTCCCTCAAGTTCGGGTTCCCGGCTTCAAATAACCAGGCGGAATACGAAGCACTGCTAGCTGGTTTGAAGCTGGCTGAATAAGTTGGAGCTCGGAAACTCAACATTTACAGCGATTCGCAAGTTGTCACATCACAAAAAACAGGGAGCTACCAAGCCAAAGATCCCACCATGAAAAGGTATTTGGATAAGACCAAGGAATAGCTCGGACAAATCGGGGAATATAAGATCTACCACATACCCCGAGAACAAAATGCCCGAGCTGATGCACTCTCGAAATTAGCCAGCACCAAACCGGGGGACAACAATAGAAGTCTCATCCAGGAAATACTACAGAGCCCGTCGATCTCGGAGGAACAAAAGTCCTAACCATAACAGGCCAGGACCAAGGATGGATGACCCCCATAATCGACTACCTCAAAACAGGAACACTCCCCACGGAAGAAAATGAGGCAAAGAGGCTAAAAAGGGAGGCACAGTATTGCACCATTATAAACAACATCCTGTACAAAAGAGGGATCTCAGTACCATTACTGAAATGCGTACCGACCTCCCACACAAAGGAAGTATTAGAAGAAGTACACGGCGGCATTTGTGGCAACCATCTCGGAGCACGAGCTCTCGCCAAAAAAGTACTCCAAGCGGGGTTTTATTGGCCAACTCTACAGAAAGAAGCTACAGAATTTGTAAAGACATGCCCACCATGTCAGAAACATGCCAACTTTCACATCGCCCCGCCAGAAGAGCTCATCAGCGTAACTTCGCCTTGGCCGTTTGCAAGGTGGGGGCTCGACCTTCTCAGCCCCTTCCCCCAGGGGTCAGGACAAGTTAAATTTCTCATAGTAGGGGTAGACTATTTCACAAAGTGGATCGAGACAGAGCCCCTAGCCAATGCCACCGCTCAAAGAAGCCGAAAATTCCTATATAGAAACATCGTCACAAGGTTTGGGGTTCCATATTCAATAACCACAGACAATGGCACTCAATTCACAGATGCAGGCTTCAGAAAACTAGTAGCTAACTTAAATATAAAACATCAGTACACCTCCGTTGAACATCCACAAGCCAATGGACAGGCCGAAACTGCCCACAAAGTCATATTGGCCAGATTAAAATGGAGATTACAAGATGCAAAGGGAGCTTGGGCAAAAGAGCTTCCACAGGTCCTATGGGCATATCGAACGACGCCACACTCCACCACGAAGGAATCCCCCTTCCGGTTAGCATACGGAATAGAGGCAATGATTCCAGTAGAAATTGAGGAAGGATCGCCTAGAGTAGTTCATTACAATGAGGGAGCAAACTCCAAACTTCAGAGGGAAGAGCTCGACCTACTACCTGAAATCCAAGAAAGAGCTCGGATCAGGGAAGAAGCTCTAAAGCACCGAATGGCTTCCAAATATAATCAAAGGGTAGTGCCGAGAAGTTTCGCAGAAAACGATCTCATCCTAATCCGAAATGATATTGGAACAACTCGACCAGGAGAAGGAAAGCTGGCAGCAAACTGGAAGGGACCCTACCGAGTTGTAGAAGTACTTGGGAAGTGCTACTACAGACTGTCCGATCTCGATGGACGAGTGCTTCCCAGATCATGGCACGCTTGCAACCTAAGAAGGTACTACAGTTAGGAAGGTAACAGATCTCATTATTGGATGCACTCTTTTTCCTGAAAAGGTTTTTTAATGAGGCACCAAGTTGAGACCCAGACACTATCCGACTTAAAGGGATGAAAAAATTCTCACATGTATATATTTGCACTTTTACTTTGAATAAAGTTTATTTAGATATTCTACAAGAATTCAAGACGCATTAATCTGAAGAATTCATCGTCCGATTATAAAGCAACAGGTCGGCAGAAAGTGAAAAATAATTTCACTGCACGACCACGATAAAGATAAACCGTCCGATAAAGGTGAAAGCGCGATTCACCCAAAGGACGATCTAAAGATGCTAACCACTTTCTACAAATCGGCAAATATGAACACAGAATAATGTAAGAATTTATCGAAAGCAATCCAAAAAAGAACCTAACGAGGTCTTACGGATAGCTAAAATAATAACTTAAAGACTGGCCGACGTCCAGAAGTCGGACCAAGTCAACCCAAGTTATAAGTAAACCCTGGAAAGAGGTCTGGCCAACCCTATTAAAGAGGATTACTTTAACTTAGAAGGGCTCGACCTAACAAAGTCAGCCCAAAATAAAAAGGTTATAAAAGTAATCCCTGAAAGAGACCTGACAAAGGTCCAAGAAAGAGGATTACAAAAATAACCTAGAAAGAGATCGACCTAACAAAGTCAATCTCCTACAAAATAAAAAAGGTTATAAAAGTAATCCCTGAAAGAGACCTGACAAAGGTCCAAGAAAAGGAATTACAAAAATAACCTAGAAAGAGATCGACCTAACGAAGTTGATCTCCTACAAAAAGAAAAGGTTATAAAAGTAATCCCCAAAAGAGACCTGACAAAGGTCCAAGAAAGAGGATTACAAAAATAACCTAGAAAGAGATCGACCTAACGAAGTCGATTTCCTACAAAATAAAAAAGGTTATAAAAGTAATCCCTGAAAGAGACCTGACAAAGGTCCAAGAAAGATGATTACAAGAATAACCTAAAAAGAGATCGACCTAACGAAGTCGATCTCCTACAAAATGAAAAGGTTATAAAAGCAATCCCTGAAAGAGACCTGACAAAGGTCCAAGAAAAGGGATTACAAAAATAACCTAGAAAGAGATCGACCTAACGAAGTCGATCTCCTACAAACAAGTTACCAAAGTAATCTCCGAAAAGAGACCTGACAAAGGCCCAAAAAAGAGGATTACAGAAATAACTTAAAAAGGGACCAGCGCAAAAGAACCACTGAGAAACAAGTTGGACCCATAAATCACAACCTCAAAGGATCCAAGCTACAAACAATAAAACAAAGCAATCCGAGGAAGTCGAGATGCAAGATTTCAAACATCAGTAGAAAACAGAAAAGATGCCAAGTCAAAAAACTACTTCTTTTACTCTACAAAAGTTATAAGGCCCGGAAGGCCACCAAAACCTACCATGAAGGGATAGCGAGCTACCTTTTGTTTTTCAAAATAAAAAGTTGCTAACCAAGCAACCAGGAAATGTCAGCAATTAAATAAAAAGTTTAAAAAAAAAACCCACAAGCCGGGCCAACTACATATCCAGAAAGAGATCAGCAGACATCAGGAGCCTTTTTGGCAGCGTCAGGACAAGGAGAAGGAGGACGAGTCTTAATTGACACAGCATCCATAGTTCCATCCTCCCGGTTCAGAATTTGGCAATCCGAGTCAGGCGCAACCAGAGGAACAAAAGAGGTCGACACTTTGGCAGAGGACGCAGGGGGAGGAGCAACCTCATCATCATCATCCTCATCATCAGGGACAATCTTGCCATCCCTGACAATGTTATCCAGGCTAAAGGGGGTGAGATCGGCCTCGGGAGTAATGACCCGAACTTGCTCCTTCAAGTTCTCGTAAGCAGCAGTCACGCTGCCAACGAGATGACTTTGGAGCTCAGAATAATCTTCCCAGACATTGTCGAGCTCCCCCCTCAGGCGCATCATCTCCCGATAGGATGTAACGTAACTATCCTTATGCATCATGGCTGTGTCCTCAGCCAACCTCAAAGAAGCTGCCAGTAATTGAGAACTCGCCTTCTCATTCTCTAAGTCCTTCTCCAGCTTGGCTACCTTTATCTCAAGTTCCTCCTTCAACTCCCTCATCCGATCAAACTCTTGTTTTGCCTCCTCCATAAATGCTTTAGTGGCATGGAGAGGGAGATTCTGAGCAGTCCGATATATGGCAGCCGCCATATACGCCATCTTTACGTGATTTCGGGCCATAAATTCCAAGTGATGGAGGATGGACACATCATCCATGGAGAGGGAGCCATAGGGACCGATTTGCTGATCCACAAATTCAATGGCATTAAAATCAGGAGCATCGAGGTCGAAGGGCTCAGCTGTTTTTTGTTTTTTATTGGGAGGAGCAACAGATGGAGCGGCAGAAGTGGGGTGAGGATTCACCAAACGGAATCGGGGTGTAGGGATCACCTTCTTCACCTCAGGAGAACTCGGCACTGATGGCTTCTCGCGCACTTGGGAGGACCCCTCCCCAGTCACCTTGGCCGCAATATTTCTGGCAGCAGTCGCCCTCTGCGCCCTCTTAAAAGCTTTCATGGATTCATTATTCTTCATTGCCTCTGCACATAAAACAGAAATTAAGCTACAAGTCGGATAAGTCGGAAAGACAGCTACAAGCAACATAAACAGATAATAAAGGAAACACAAGATACCCAGTTCAGTTTGAAGAAGAGAATGATTAGTTAGAAATTTCTTTGTGTCAAGATGGGGAGGATGACCCTAGCATTCTTCCAAGACAGTCACAAAAACTCGCTCAGCCTCATCCAACATTTCCCATGCATATCTGGAGACCCTCACATCTTTTTGCCATTCCGAGGGAAAAGCAGGTTCGTCATTTTTATCCAGAAAAAAGGGCCGAGCTCCTTCAACAGCTCGGACCTTGAAAAAGTAGTTTTTAAAATCACGGAATGACTCGTCAAACATGGAAAAGACCTTCTTTCCCTGGGTGGAACGAAAGGAGACCCAAGCCGACTTCTTTTTTACCACACCGGGCTTAGTCAAGACAAACAGATAGAAAAAGAGAGATTGGGAAGCAGGAATACCAAAACCATTGCACAACAATTGGAAAATTTTTATGAAACCCTAGGAATTGGGGTGAAGTTGAGAGGGGGAAACATTACAGGACCATAACAGGTCGGTTTCAAATTGAGTAAAAGGAAGGGTGATACCCAGCTGACCGAAGAAAAAATCATAAACATAAAAGAAAGGGCGATCATCAACAACCCGAGTAGAAAAGCAAACTCTCTCATCAGAAGAGGGAGGGACAAGCTCATAGTTCTTCTCATCACTAGGATTACTACAAACACTATGAAACTGCCTAAGCTGCGCACAAAACTCAGAATCAACCAGAGAGACACACATAAGAACCATCGAGTCCACCCAATCAGCTATACCCTCAGGAACCTGGGAAGGCATCTCTACAACGTTATTTCGGGAAGACATGAGGCCAACTAAATCCTACAAAAAGAAAAAAAGAACGAATTACTCAAACATCTCGGACAAAGGGGCAAAACATCTCGACGGGCGAATACACAGAAAAGGAAAAACCCCAAGACTCAAACTAAAAGTCTTGGGGCATCCTTTGGAGGCAATAACAAAGCAAGGAGAAAGATAAAACACAAACAAAACAGAAAGTCATCTTCCTACAGTCTATCAGCAAGAAACGAACATCAAACATACCAGGCAAAAATCGTCAAAGATGCAACCTTTTTTCAGAATCAAACAAAATTATCATTCCAAGGCTTCAAAATCAAAAGCATTTCACAACATGCAAAATCCCTAAAGGTATCAAGCAACAGAAGAAGAGAAAAAGACCATACAAAAGACGAAGAAACTACGAGACGCACAGTGATCAGGCACAGCAAAAAGCAGAAAGATCCAAACTTTTCCCAACTAAGATAAAAACTTTCTCAAAACATACACAAAAATGGCATAGAGGGAGGAAGAAAGAAGAACCAAACCTGGGAAAATGAGAGAAAGCTGCAAAGAAAAGCAGAAAGGCAGAAGGCAAAATCCAGAATCTCCCCTTCCCCCACAAAAAAGCAAAGTCACAAAGTAACGTCGCTGGGCTGAAACGCGAAAGCTACGGGCGGAGGCTTCAGAAAAATCAAAGGAAAAGCTGAAAGTGAGAAAGTAAAGGGAGAAGTTACAAAGAAGAAGCGAAACTGTTTTTGATCGATAAATTCAAAATAAAAGCCAAGAGAGAGTGGGGGCAATTAAATGCCAATTAAATGCAGATATTAAAACCGCTTGCGTTCCCAAAAAAGCGCTGATATAAAAGCGCGCGCTTTTAGAGAAAAACGTTCTACATTCAAAAGCTGCTACAAAAAGGAGTTGACAAAATGCTTGAGTTCGGCTTTGCTACGAGAAGGACCGAAGTCAAGGACTCGACCTTAAGACCGAGCTCAAGCAGGGGCACTGTTCATACCCTGAGTCGAGCTATCCGACCTGGGATGATTGACGACAAAGCGACCGACCTCTTCAGGTCAAGCAGACCGACTTCTTCTTAAAGAACTCGGCCAAATCGACAGGAAAGCCCATAAAGGGCCCAAGTAGAGGAACACGACCCAAATCCAAAGGCCGTCCAAGCCTATAGAGATAAGGGCGGTTCCCTTGAAGATAAGCTGACCTCAACTCAAAGATAAAGATAAGATAAGATAACTAACTTATCTTATCTAGAAAGGTCACTCTACAACTACTATAAATACACTGGAGCACCCATGTATAACTCATACTCTGATTCTACTAAAAACCTGTTTAATACCCATGCTAACTTAAGCATCGGAGTCTCTTGCAGGTACCCCCCACCCTCCGGTGACAAAGGATCAGCAGTGTAGCTAGATCAACAAGTCGGACACGACAGCCCGGCTGTCTCCCACCAGCCGGACACGTCGGTACCGATCTATACAGAGGATCTCAACCAAGATCGACCTCCAGTTTTAGGTAACCCTCGGAACAGTATCCAAGTTCTTCTTTTGGGATGCTTGATCCTTTAGGATTTCTTGTGGTAATAGAAGCAATGGAGGATATGGAAAAGATTGATCTCTTTGGTGGGAGGTCTTCTTTTGAACTGCTTCCTCCTGAATCAGAGTCTTGGAAAACATATTGGTTTCACCATTTTTTCTTTCTTGTTCTTCAAGTACTGATTCAAGATCTTCTTCGTCTTCGATGGAAGCTGCATCCATTAAAGACTGAAGCCTTTTTATCTCATTCTTTGTCTTATGAGGACATGATTTAGCAAAGTGGCCCTGTTTTCCACAAATAAAGCATTTGTTTGACTTAGTATGGAGTTTTCTTCTTTTGAAATAATGGTATCTTTGCTTCCTTCTTCTCCTTCTGAATGCCTTCTGATGGAATGTTCTGGCTGGTAGTTGCCAATGTGTCTTCTTCTTTGGCTTACATTCACACATGCTTGGCTCTTTGCATTTGATCTTCAAGTAGGATTTATTGCATGCTCCTTTGAGTTTGCCTGAATTTTTGTTGAGTTGTTTGAACATTTATTGTTGTTCACACAATTTGTCCAGAGCAGCTAGAGCCAACTGATATATTTCACTAATGGTGGTGGTAGTCACTTCTTTGCAAAGAGTCATCATCATCCGTTGTAATTCTGGCTGAAGTTTATCTGGCAAGGATGCCATGAAGACTTGTTTAAGTGGAGGATTATTATTTCCTCCAAGAGGATAATATTTAGTAGCCATCTTTTTGTAATGTCTCTCCAAGTCCTTTCTGTTAAGTGAACAGCACTTCATTTCAAAATATTCTTGGGAATTTCTTTTTTGGATAATTGTAATGTCTTCCAAGAATTCTTGATGTATTATTCCCAAAAACTGAGAAGGAGTACTATTAATGAGCTGGAGTCTTTCATACTCAAAAAGGTTGTTAGCCTATTCTCAGAGATTGCCAGTTATCCGATTTATGAAATCTGCAAGGACTTGCCTACTTGAAAGATTTAGATTGGCCATGGTAGTTTTAATCCAAGCACTAAATTTATTTAACCTTTCTCTGTATCTTGCTGGTGGAATATCATCAAAGGTGAACCATTTGTTAGGAGTTTTTACTTCAAAGGACCCGGTATGAGTAGAATTAGCTGAAGCTGCTGGTTCCTCCCTTTCAGAGGTTATTTCCTCCTCTTCTTCTTCTTCTTCTACAAGGTTGACCATGGATATTACTGAAAAGTCTGCTTCATAATCTTCTTCGGACCATTCAGCAGTTTCTTCACTGGATTCAACTGTTTCATCATCAGATTCATCAGTAATTTCTTCACTACATGATTGATTATCAAGAGTAAGGGTATTAATTGTCCGTCCTGGGACAGGTGACCCTTTTTTGATGCCCTTATCTTTTGTAGGGACATTAAAAGATGTATATTCTCTGAAAAAATTTTCTGATTTTCAAGGAGGACGAGGTTTGGGTTGGAGAGATGGCTGAGACTGAGGTGGCTGTGATTGAGGCTGAGGCGAGTAACGCCGCCCTTGAGGAGAGATAGATTTTTTGGTGTTTGCTTGTTTGACTAAATGATAAGTGGATTTGAAAATGGATTCATATTCTGGGGTTTCAGGTGGTCAATATGTTGAGGGAAATAGAACGGGCGAATATGAGGGATATGGTTTAGGATACATGGATAATGGATCTATAGCCAGTGCTTGAGGTACAGCCGCTTTGGCTTTGTCCATCTCAATTTGTCAAAGTTGGGCCTTGACTTGATCCAGCTCTTTATTTTTGTTGTGGAATTCTGGGCCAAAGTACCTATTATCAATATAGGTTTTGAGTTCTTGATCAAGTTGAAAAGCCTGTGCAAAGAGCCAATTTCTGAGTTCAGCAACTTGTTCTGCTATAGAACCTGGTTGTGCTGAAAGACCTTCAGTTTTTTCCATGAGAGCATCAAGAGTGTGATCTATTCAGAGTAATACTTTATTTTGGCTGACTGCATTGTCTGTGTGCCAATTAAGTACTTCCTCTTGAGGAGTTGTTGCTTGATGTCCATATGGAGTAATTTCCTGAGGAATTACATAAGGTCTTCTAGTGATTTTTTTTTCATCAGTCTGAGTCACTAAAGGTGGAGATTCTTCCTCATAAGATCTGAGGGTGGCAATGCATGAAATTATATTGACTGGCTGATAAAGATAATCTATAGAATCTTTGCGGGACAATCTTTTCTTCCTGAGCATCGGTGCCGCATCTGTATCATTAGGGGGCTCGGGCCTTTTATAGGAGCAAGGGGCTTGCAGTGACCTCTTCTTTTTTTTGTTCCTCTGCCGCCTAGCATAATCATCATCATCATCATTGTCACTCCATTGGTTAGTACAGTCATAGTCAAAATCACACATGGAGGGATCAACATCCCAAATGAAGTGGCCATTTGTATGAGAAACATAAACAGGTTTTCAATTTTCATAGAAATGTACAGGTGGATCATCTTGATCATGACTTGTTTGCACCTGAACAGGAGAGATCATATTAATCCTTCTGAAGGATGGTCCTCGCAGTGAAGTTTGCTTGATTATTCCAGGTCTCTGGAAAACAGTAGTCACCGTTCCATCACTATTATGAGTAATAGTTGGAGGTGTTGTAGTATGAATATCAACCTGTTCCTTTGGAAAATCTTTCTCATAATCAGTAATCTATTCCAATGGAATGATAGAAGAAAGTTCATCAGTAATGATCATTCTTGGAATGTTTGCGACTGCTGGCCCTCTAGCATTATCTGTGAACATGAATAATGCTTCTCCTATAGTGTTTGGGAGATTGAGATCAAGAGCATGGTCTTGAACTCTCTAGAGGACTTGGTGATGCAAGGTGGCCTGTTCAGCATTAGAGTCTTGAATCACTCCAACTAGCTGTATTTGGATTTTTAGCCTTTGA
The DNA here is from genome assembly GCF_000816755.2 of Arachis ipaensis. Classification (NCBI taxonomy): domain Eukaryota; kingdom Viridiplantae; phylum Streptophyta; class Magnoliopsida; order Fabales; family Fabaceae; genus Arachis; species Arachis ipaensis. The sequence continues at coordinate 20,644,047 of NC_029785.2, forward strand.
CATATCGTCGGGTCGGATAATCTCATGGTGAAATTAAGAGCTATAGTAAGAATGACACTTCCATTTGAGAGTATAGTTACTAATGCTCCGATCAAGGCATGTTGGTATTCTTTGAAAGTGGTATCTAAAAGAGCAACCTTGCCTGTCACCAGAAGGGATCTTCTTCCATGAAAAGTAAGAATAAGCCTAACTGCTCCCAGATGCAAATGAGTGTAGCCTTGGTTTTGGTAAATTTGAATGAGTTCTTGTGGGATTTCTAGGGTTATATACTGTTCAGCAGTAGTGGCTTTTAAACTACACTGTTGTAGATGGGAGGACTGGATGACTTCTTTGGGAGGAGGAGAAGGGTTTCTGTTAATAAGATGGCGGATGGAGGTGATGGTTGATTTCTTTTGTCTTTGGTAGAAAGAATAGGGACTTATAAGAGGGTATTCAGTGGTTGGGGTTCGAGAGTCTTCTGGAACATGAGTAAATTCTACCAATTGATCAATCTTTTTGCCAAGGATTTTCTTTAAACTAGATGGTAATCGGTCTAAATTTAAGGAGGTGGAATGATGTATGGGTTGTGAAGAACTTGAAGAGTCTATAGATTTCATGTTTAGTGATTTTCTCTTACTTGCTTTTACTAGTAATACCTTCTTCTTCCTCTTATAAACCTGAGGCTCTGATACCACAGGGGTGGATCTCCAGTTTACTCTTTTCATATTAATTATTTTGATAATATTTTCCAAAATATATTTTAAGACAAAGATAGTTTTAGTTACTTATTTATTTATTTGTTTATTTTAAAGTAAGAGCTCAACAATCAAGTGGAGCAATGTAAACAAATACAAGAACAAAAAAGCATAACAACTCCTATGTCATCTCCGGCATAGCCATCAACAACATGAGTTATTTACAACACCATTTCTTAGCACATGAGAATGATTGCTCCACACAGTCACCAATCTCCGTTGTCTTGCAGTGAAATATGGCATCATTTCTGCGTAGCCAAATAATCTACATAACTGAGAAGAATCCAACTAGCCAATACTTGTACCTCTCTTTTCTCATTGGCACAGATCTTCAACTCTCAAAATGCTCTTTTAACGTACCAGGGAGAATCCATGTCTGTCCAAACGCCGAGATCCAAGCACACCACACCTGCCAAGAGTACTCACATGTAATAAATAAATGTTGCAAATTTTCAACTTTTTTCTTACACAGCACGCACACCACATCATTCTGTTGTAGGATTTCCAGTCTACTAAGTCGATCCTTTGTGTTGACCCGGCCTACCAATACAAATCATGCAAATAGCTCCACTCGAGGCAGAACTAGACCTTTCCATATCTCCTTTGTGAACCTGAATCTCAGAAGCTCCTCATTAAAAGTCTCTTCCTGCAAAACCTGCACAAATGAATTAGTAGAATAAACGCCTTCCTTATCAAATTTCTACACCACTCTGTCTTGCACATCCGCTATCAGTCTAACAGATTGCAAGACATGAAGCAGTTGGTTCAAAGTATCTGTCTCCCATTGGCGTAGTTTCCTTCTCCATTGAAAGTGCCAAACCCACTCTATCCCATCCCAAAACCTACAATCCTCAATCACTGATCCTTTTTGGTTTGATATCAAGAAGAGTCTCGGAAAGGAGTCTTTTAGCTTTCCCACTTGCAACCATATATCCTCCCAAAATTTGGTGGATCTTCCATCTCCTACTTCCATAGCCAGGCCATCAATCATCTTCTACTTGGCATGTTGCTCCCTTATTGGCCCTTGACATATGTCTTTCCACAGTCAGTCCCCCCTTCTTCAGTAATGTCTGAGTTGACAACAAGTGATTTGGGTTCAAGTTGTTGCAGGAGCATACAACCTTCTTCCATAGAGGACAATCCTCCTTAGAGAACCGCAACCACCATTTAAATAGTAGTGTAGCGTTGCATACCACTGCATCACCCACCCCCAACCCTCCTAGCTTCTTTGGGACCTGGATCAACTCCCACTTCACAAGAGCCATGCCTGGTCGCCCATCATCCTTCCCCCAGAAGAACCTCATCTGCAGCGAGATAATTTTCCTTGCAACCGCATTTGGCATCTTATACAAACTTAGGTAATAAATTGGCAGGCTATTGATTACCGACTTGATGAGTACCAGCTTCCCGGCCTTACTAAGGGCTTTTGCTTTTCACAAGCTGAGTTTCTCTTCCACCTTGTCTATGACCGGCTTCCAAGTCTTTACCAGCCTCGGGTTCGCTCCTAGACTGATGCCAAGATACCTCACCGGCAGGGCCGCCTTCTGGCAACCCAACAGCTGACACATTCGGGTAACCCACTCCTGTCTGCAATTCACTGGTATCAAGTTGGACTTCTCAAAATTAATGCTCAAGCTAGACATCATTTCAAAATACTTCAGCAATCTCTTATAGTTTCTAACTGTCTCCTCATCCGGCGGACAGATAATATAGTGTCATCAGCAAATTGTAAATGTGATAGCTCTATATTATCCTGACCAACTAGGAATGGAGAGATTTGACCGTTTCTTACCGCCTCCCCGATCATCCTGTTAAGCACATCTACCACCAAGACAAACAAGAACGGTAATAGCAGATCACCTTGACGAAGCCCCCTTTCCATTTTGAAGGGTTTCGATGGAGACCCATTAATCAGAATAGAAATAGAAGCCGTTCTGACACACTCCCTAACCCATGACCTCCATGTTCTACCGAAACCCATTTTCTCTAGCACGGTATCAATAAAGCACCATTTAACTCTATCATAGACTTTCTGAAAGTCCAGTTTAATAATTGCCGATGCCTTCTTTTTTAGTTTCAACCATTGCACTGTTTCACATGCGATTAAAGCTCCATGATATATCCTCCTCCCCTTCACAAAGGCACTCTGCGATTCTCTAACTAAACCTGGCATGACACTCCTCATTCTTCGTGTCAATAATTTAGAAATGACTTTGTAGACACACCCCCACCATGCTGATAGGTCTGAGATCCTTTATCTCCTTCGCCCCAACGAATTTCGAAGTTAACGCTACCCATGTGACATTGGATTCCTCTGGTAATGTTGCTGTCTCAAAAAAACACATAACAGCTGCAGTGAACTCCGTTCCAATTTTATTCCAACACTTTTTTATAAAATTCATGTTGTACCCGTCGCTCCCAAGAGCCTTAGAAGATTCACATTCTCAGACTGCCTTCTTCACTTCTTCCACTAACGGTAGCACCTCTAGGGCTTCAGCTTCCTCTCTCTCTAGTCGATTAACTAGTTCGTCCCTAAAGCTCACCCTTGGAGAATGTTCCTGGTGGTACAGCCGTTTATAAAAGTCCCAAACTGCAACCTTAATTCTTGGTTGATTCCTCACTAGCCTCCCATGGATAACCAAGGACTCAATCCTATTATTTCTTCTTCTCGCCGAAGCTATATTATGGAAATACCTTGTGTTTCTATCCATCTCAGTAGCATGCTGAGATCTAGACATTTGCTTCCAGTGTAGATCCTGTCTCACATACCACTTTTCACAGCACCTCACTAGCGCCCTCCTCCTTGCCTCCATTGTACTATCATACCGACCACTACTGACCATATCATCCACCTTCTATATTTCTTCCTCAAACCTCTTTATCTTCTCATTTATATTCCCAAAATGCTGCTTGTGCCATCTACGCAGTGGTGTTGACAACGCTTTCATCTTCTCTAAGAAGTGTACATCACCCAATTCCCTCAATTCTTCCTTTACCATTCTCAAAAATCCTTTATGTGTGAACCAGGAGTCTAAGCTGCGGAATGGTCTTGGGCCATCAAGTCTTCTGCTGTCTTCCATAATCAATGGGCATTGATCCGATAAACCTCTTGGACATCCCCTAAGATGCAATTCCGAGTACTCATCAAGCCACCCCAAAGACACTATGCACCTATCAATACGACTGCACAACTGCCCTCTAAACCATGTATACTTACGATCATTTAGTGCCAAATCAATCAATTCCATATCATTTATCCACACTTTAAAATCTTCCGCAGACTCTGATAAGCTAGTCGCTCCTTTTCTTTCTTCCAGATGCAAAATTTCATTAAAATCTCCCAAACAACAGAACGGCACCTGACACAACCCTGCAATATAACTCAATTCTTCCCAAATAGAGGCCTTCTCAGCTCTCTCATGCGGTCCATACACTAGACATATAGCACAGTAAAAATTATCCTTTACCACAACCCCTTCTACACAGAGCCATCTATCTCCTTTAGGTAGTGTTTGGTGGAGAGACAGATACTGAAAGACTGAGACTGAGAGACAGAGATTAAGAGACAGAGACTGAAATAAATTTTAGTATTCTGTTTGGTGCTAAGTGAGAGACAAAAATTGAAACAAGAATAAAGCTCTAATTTAATTTGCACAAAGGATAAAATTGAAATTAATTAATTAAAATAGGGTATCTTAGGTATAAAATATTATTAAAGTTTCAGTCTCATGTGTCCCTACATTTTGGAGGCACTGAAATACTGAAATTTTGGAGACAGAGACAAAAATTGTAGTACCAGTCTCTAAGGTAGCGTTTGTTTTGAGGTACTGGAACAGAGACTAGAAGACTGAGACTCAGTATCATGTTTGTTGGTTCAGAGACTGGTACTAAAATTTCTGTCTCTATCCCCGAAATTTCAATATTTCAGTACCTCCAAAAAGTGGGGACACAGAAGACTGAAATTTTTAGATACGGAGACTAAAACTTTAATAACATTTTATACCTAAAATACCCTCATTATAATTAATTAATTCTAATTTTACCCTTTGTACAAATTAAATTAGAGTTTCATTCTTGTTTTAATTTCTGTCTCCCACTTTGCACCAAACAGAATACTGAGATTTATTTCAATCTCTGTCTCTAAGTCTCTGTCTCTCAGTATCAGTCTTTTAGTCTCTGTCTCTCTACCAAACACTACCTAAACCAACAAACATAATACTGTGTTTCAGTCTCTCAGTCTCTGTTCCAGTACTGCAAAACAAACGTTACCTAATAGCAATTATTCAATTTAAAGACCGTCTCATTCCATATTAACAATAACCCTCCAGAAGCTCCAATGGAACCCACAAACTCCCAACAAGTATTGTTGCTTCCCCAGATACGAGCTACATCAAATTTAGTCACAAACTCTTTCTTTGTTTCTATTAAACTCAGCATATCCAATCTAAATTTACTTATAAAATTCTTTAGCATATTATTAACTTTTTCATTACCTCTCAACCCCCTAATATTTCAGAAACTTAAAATCATATCACAAAATTATTACACACCTGATTTTGAATTTTTGGCCTAAATTTCAAAAATAAATTTATTTTTTAATGTCTTTTTTGTCCGACTTATTCGAATCCGATCCGAGTTGCGTATTAGACTGTGATGGATGAGACTACTACTAAAACTAATGAATTCGAGATCTTTTATTTGAGACTTTGTTCAAGTGATACTAACCATTATTCGACAAATCTAATAGTACAAATTTAAATAAAAATTATGATAGATGCCATTTTTTTCATAATTTAAGTCAATATATCACTAGATTATCCTAATGCATAACACCTACACCATCTTGATGCATCTAAGCCGTTTTCATGGTTCAATTCCGCGTGCTTATTTTTCAGCCGATAACAAAAATGCTAATAATTGTGGATTAATTAACGATATGCAAAAAGAACAGAATGTGATTATTAGAAGGAAGCAATAATAAAGGATTAATAGTGGCATTGTAACTTGTAAGTGAAAAAACCCGAATCTTGAATACAAGATCTCTGATAGAATTCACGTGCTAACCTTAATGATAACAAACATGATTATTGGTATGATAATTTAAATTTGCATCTACCCTAACTAAAGGAGCACACCTATCGCCTTAAATAAGGAACATATTAATTATTAAAGCATGACATAATCAATAATAATAATAAAAAAGATGAGTATTATGGGACTAGCAACTTTTATAATTTGTAGTCATTAAATAGTTATTAATGATATTTTTAATGGTGTGAAATTTTATTTAATAGTATGGGATTACTCATTTTTTTTTTTTTTGCTGATTATATACTGGTTAGAATTTAATAAAATTGTTGGCCCCTAGACTTAAAAAAAAAAAAGACAAAAAAGCCAGTAAAATTAAATACTTTATCTTCCAAGATTGCAGAGAGAGAAAGAGAGAGAGAGACATTAGCTGTATTGTGGTTTCTTAAGATAAGATTTAATTCAGGTACATAGACAATCTACCTAGTTGGTGACATTTAGTTAATATAAACGGTGCCAGTTCGCAGAGCTTGTCTTAATAATAATAATAATAAATCATTTGTTCAATTTAAAGTGTGAAAGTTGCGGACGTAGAGGTAATGTGTAAGAACGGCCAAAAAAACAATGAATCTGCGGATATCTATGAAAATTACCTGTAATTAGAAAGTTAACGGGGATCTACAAAATTTTTATAGGAATGAGAATTCGTCCTTGTGAATAAATAAAGATGGGTGGGAACCTTTGAAATTTTCGTAAAAAAATATTTTAATATTCTTATATATGTATATGTTTAATATTTTTTAAGTTNAAAATAAATTAAATGATGTGTATAATATTTAAATTTATAATAATTAATGTAAAATGATATTGAACTTGTAATTTAAATAACTTGCAAGAATAAGTTTAAAGAGAGGAAGGCTTATAATGTAGTCTTGAGTAGAGAAAATAGAAGAAAGTAGAATGAGGTTGAGATTGAGAGAGAAAGAAATTTTGGAATAATTCAATTGAATTGCCAGAACCAAAACTACAGAAATTATTTTTAATATGGAAATAGAGATGGTGTTTTAGTTGAATATTGATATTTGAAGTGTATTATAGTATTGTGAAAATTATTCAACACGCCTCCACGTATTGGCCAAGATGTTGCCACGTGTCTAACACGTCCCCACATATTAGCCAGAATGTTGCCACGTGTCCAGCACGTCCCCACATGTTGCAACACGCCCTTCACGTGTTGACTTCTTACCTGCAAAATCCATCTATCTGTAATTACACCAAATAATCCAATTTCTAACAAAAATACCAATATTTTTTTTCATATTAAAAAAAATCAACCCCAAAATTATGTGTAATATATATAACTGTACAAATAGAAAAAATAAATAACTAACTAATGGTATAAGGCTTAGATCTAACAAACTAACAAACCTGCCAGTTATACAAAACAAATTCCACAGCTATGCAAATAAAATTCTAACAGATTGCTATTTACTGCATTTTAGTTTTATTTGGCAACATAGTATGTAGCTGTATTATGTTACAATTAATTATTTAAATTTATGTCATTATAAAAAGGGATATTATTATCCAATTATGACAATCACAAAAAATTGTTATATTATTTTGTTAGAAACTTTTTTATTTTATTTTATTTTAATTTGTGTATTAAAAATTTTGTGTATATATTGATTATATTAAATTTGTGTTTAAAAAATAGGAGGCGTTTTACTAAATGAGAATAGAGGATGGAAAGGGATCTCCGTTTTCATTGAACCCCACTTCATCTCTAATCATGTGGAAGACATTAAAATGTTCTGCGTACATAAAACGACAATAATTATGAGAAAAAAAAAGTGAGAGTGAGATAAAAAAAAAAAAAAGGATTTAAAATCTGATACATATTTTAAGAGTAAAATATCATTTTTGTCTCCAACGTCTGGGTAAGTCCTAAAGTTGTCCCTAACGTTTCAATCGTTCTATTTAAGTACCAAACGTTTCAAAATTGACTCAATGTTATTTTACCGTTAGGGATCCGTTAACAAAATTGACGGCGGGACAAAATTGAGACGATTTTGAAACGTTAGGGACTTAAATAGGACGAAAACGTTGGGCCATTTCTTTTCATTTTCTTCTCATTTGTGGAGAGAAAATAATTTAGTGGGTCTCAAACTATTTTTTTCTTTTTTCTTTATTTTCTCTTCTCATCCAAACAATAAAAAATTTACTTTTTCATTCATTTTCTTTCCACCCATTTTATTTCCCTTTAGAGTTAGTAAGAGCAGTCTTCATGTCCAAGTATATTATCGTAAGTGAATCTGATTACTCCTATCTCTATAGAGCTAATAAAATGGGTTCATCTTCTTTCTTGACTTTTGAGAACAAACAATCTCTAAAAATTTTTTTCTTGAGAGATAAGATTCAAAACTTTCGCTCTTCATTTATATAATTTTTTTAAATTGGACGCTTTTCAATGGCTATTAGTCGTTGGACACTCGCAAAGTACCCAATAATCACATACCTGCTTGTGGCCTCCCCATATTCATTACGTCTTTGATATGACGAATAAAACCTTCACACCTAAAAATTTGAACTGATTTGAGTACCGTATAAAATAAAACCTTTTCTACCGTATATATACGAGTGTGATGTACGAAAAATATCTATTCAATTTATATTTTTATTAGTATTTTTAAGTTTTTTCTTTATTAATTTATTTTGTATAAAAATAATTAAGAGTCC
>NC_029785.2:20652584-20653531 GCF_000816755.2 Arachis ipaensis
CATCTCAAGTTATTAACTTTCTTGGCCAATATTATATAAAAATATGCTGTAAATAATCTCCTCTAAAATTTTAAGTTGCATAAATACAAATTGATAATATATACGTACAGATATACATATTCATAATATATAGATTTCTTTTGTTAGCAAGTTACAAATTTATAAATAGTTCTTTTCAATAATTAATTTTAGAAACAGAAATGTTAATCAATCAATATTCACTCAGCCAACACCTCAATTTATATATTACATAATTTAATTTTTGATAAATTTATATTGACTTTTTTATTTTTGTACCTTTTTTACCGTCTTAAATTTTTTCTTATGTACTCATCAAATTTGTGTAACATTGTTTCATCTTCAATTTTTTTTTTCTTTATCTATATTCATCCTTCAATATTTATTTTAAAATCAACAATTTAAAAAATTAAACATACATCATAATATGTCACATCATATTTCACACATAATTTTATTCATATAGTTACATTATATCTTGAATATTTCTCTTAATTGTTTCTTTCTATATAAAGAAAAAGTAAAACCTAATTGATTACAATTTTTTCTCTTATAAACCTAAAAACGAGGATTGATTCTTCTTTAAAAGGGATATATAGAAGGAAATCAATTTGAAAATATGAATCAAAATGCGTTATTTCATCAAGTTTTAGGTGTATTTTTTTTATTTAAACATTTATGTCAATAATTTTGTTATCTAATTTATTACATTCTAATTTTTAAACTATATCAGACAATTGATTCTTTTTTTTTTAAATTGATTAAAATAAAAAAATCGATTGAAAAATTCATATCAGAATACTATATGTCCTCAAGTTTTTTACTAAACTCCACCTGACCTCTTCAAATATATATACCCATTAATAATTTTTATTGTATATCATTTACATTTTTAGTTTTTTTTTTCTAAAAAAAATATAAATTGATTA
>NC_029785.2:20653555-20686916 GCF_000816755.2 Arachis ipaensis
GTTGGAGACTAAGACCTCCACTCAACGTCTGTTCCTACATATAATTCAATAGAAGATACTTGTCTTAAAGATTATTGAAAAATAAGAAAAATATACATACGACACCAAAACATGTCAGCATGGTTGGCGACTTGGTGCTACAATATTGTCCGTTATAAGATAATATAAGGATGATACAAAAGATAAAAAATTAAAATTGAACAATATTTGTTTTTAAATTTCGCCGCTAATTATGAGTGAGGATACAACATTTATTACTACTAGTTACTAATTTTTTGCAAATTCGTATCATCAAAATTAATTATTGATATATATTCCGAGAGTTACTTAAAATATAAGATCTAAACTCTTTCTGAGACAGTGTTTGACTTGTGCTGGTGTCGAGGTGTTGTCGTCCGAGTTCTTTGTGAGGAGGTGGGAGGTGATATCTGCAAGAAACTCCGATACTTAAGTTAGCAAAAATTTTTTTTAGTAGTTTGGATTCTGAGTATACCTGAGGCTCTGTCAATGTATTTATAGTAGAAAGATAACCACTTTTAAAGTAGTTTCACATTTGATGGTGGATGACCGTTCCCTTTATCTTGGAAAATTTGTTGAGATCTCCCTTCTAGATAGAGTAGAGAATAGGGGTGTGCATGGCCCGACCCGGCCCAAAGGCCCGGCCCGCCCCCAAACATTTTAGGGGCTATTTTGGTGTGATTTCACCGGGTTTAGGGCCGGGTAAGGGTCTCAAAAATAGACCCGGTCATTATTTCACGTCGCGTCCGGGCCATGGTTCGGGTCACCCGAAGTCGGCCCGGTGGCCCGGTCATCATACACAATTAATATTTTGTGTTATTAGTGATGGATGATGGCTATTCTTATGTGGAATTTAAGTATTGTAAACCTTAATATTTTGTGTTATTAGTTATTATAAGACTATAAGTTAATCTTTTATGTTTAAAATGCATAAGATTTTAGACTAATGCATAATATTGTGTTATTTATATTGATTTAAATATTTGGTGTTATTAGACAATATTAGTATTGATTATGGTTATGCTTTAATTTTAAGAAGAGTTGGTTCTTGTTATATTTTTCTAAGTGAATTTTACCATGTCAAATAATGGTTGGAGTCTTGGAAATTTAGATATTTTCACATGCTAGCTTATAAGAAGGTATCAAGGTAATGTAATGTTAACGGTCCGGGTTTCACCTGGTTTTTACTCGGTATAATCGTGGCCCAAAAGTGTATAGGTTTCATCGGGTCTAGGACCGGGTTCGGGTCTAATAAATAGACCCGGTATATATTTCGGACCGGATCTGGGTCACATAAACCCGATTTCACCCGACTCATGCACACCCCTAGTAGAGAGATAGTAGGAGATATTTTAGGAGGTAGTTACTTATTCAGATAAGTAATGTTGAACCACTCTTGTCGTGCCCGACCTCTAGAAGGTCAGGTAAGTAGAGGAGACTACCTTTTTGAGGAGGCTTTTATTCTTTTTGGGCCTGGTTTAATGTCTTTGGGCCATGGTATGAACACTGTCTTTGCTTAAGTCCGAGCTTTTATGAGGTCGGGTTCGAGCATTTATGGCTTCAGTTTCCTTCGTCGAGTATACCGCCTTCAAGAGGTCAGGTACTCGACGTGTTTTAAAAATTTTTGAAACGTTGTGCCGCTTAATGACACGGCGTGCTTTACGTTGTAGTTGCCTTGGGATCCGTGCACATCCGTTAATGAGGGGTGTGAAATGTCGATTTTACCCCTAGTGTCTTATAAATACTCCACTCTTCCATATTTCTTTTCTTTTCTGCTTCTGAAACGTTAGCATCTTTTCCTCTTTCACTTCCTTCTTTCTTGCCCCAACCTCTTTAACCAGCTTCAAGCCAGTAAGAAAGGCTTCATATTCTGCTTGATTATTAAAAGCAGGAAACTCGAACCTTAGTGATAGTTCTATCTGAGTTCCTTGCTCATTTCCAAGATGACTCCTAGTCCGCTTTCAGCTTTGTTGGATGATCCATCTATATATAGGTTTCAAGTCATCGAACTTCCTTGGCTTTCAGTGTCTTCGGCCACAAAGTTGGTCAGATACTGGGACTTGATTACTGTCTGAGTTTTATATCTCAAATCAAACCTGGACTGTTTCACAGCCCATTGTAGCATTCTTTCCGCAATGTCCGTCTTCTATAGAATCTACTTAATGAGTTGATTAGTTCAGACTTTTATGGTGTGAGCCTGAAAGTAAGGTCAGAGTCTTCTAGAGGTGATGATAAGAGTATATACGAACTTTTATATCTTTTTATAGTTTAGTTATGCCCCTTGTAGGGCTTTACTCACAAAGTAGATGGGTTGCTGTCCGTTCTCATCTTCTGAGACTAAGGCTAAGGCTATCGCTCGGCTCACAGCTACCAGGTAGAGGATGAGCTCTTCTCCTGCGACAAGTCGGATAAGGATCGGGGGTTAGCCCAGAAACGCTTTAAAATTCTGAAAAGCTTGCTCGCTTTCTTGGGTCCATTCAAATTGATTCCCTTTTTTGAGTATCGAATATAAAGGTAGAGACTTCAATGCTGACCTTGCCAAAAATCTAGACAATGCTGCCAACCTTTCGTCTAGTTGTTGGACTTCTTTGAGATAAGTCGGACTCTTAATCTCTAATATTACTGTGCATTTGTCTGGGTTGGCCTCTATGCCTCTTTGAGTGAGCATGAAGTCTAAAAATTTTTTGGCTTCCACTGCGAAGGTGCATTTTGAAGGATTCAATCTCATCCCATGCTTCTTATGGTGGAGAATACCTCGGAGAGGTCGGACAAAAGAGTAAGGTCATCTTTGGTTTGACAAGCATGTCGTCTACATACACCTCCATAAGTTTTCCTAGGTGAGAGGAAAACACCTTATTCATCAGTCATTGGTATGTGGCTCCAGCGTTCTGGTGCGGCATTTATAACTACAAACTAACCGGCAAGTGCACCGAGTCGTACCAAGTAATACCTCAGGTGAGTGAGGGTCGATCCCACGAGGATTGATGGACTAAGCAACAATGGTTAATTAATTTACTTAGTTAGACAATGAGAAAAGAGTGTCCTGGTATTCAAAAGCACTAAACAGTAATTTAGAATATCAGAAGACAGGCAAATAAATAAGTTGGGAATAAAATATGGCGAAGGCAGTTAAGGTTTCAGAGATATCTATTTTCCGGATTGACTTTTCTTATTAATTTATTTTAATCATGCAAGATTTGATTCATGGCAACTATATGTGACTAGACCCTAATTCCTTAGACCTTTCTAGTCTCCTCTAACTTTCATCAACTGCCAATTCCTTGGTTAATTAATTCAAATTAGGGGGTGAAGTTTAATTCTAGTTATGATGCCACAAAAATCCTAATTATCCAAATATAAGAGGATTATATGTCACGTATCCCATTAAGTCCAGATAATTAGAATTTAGGAGAAATTGTTTTCAAACTGTTGTTCAAGTAAAGAGCTTTTCCAAGTTATACAAGAACTCAATTAGAAAGAGGGTCATACTTCCGTTCCACCTAAATTCATAAGATAAAGAACAAAAACAATTCATGAAATAGAAATCAATACATGGATTAAAATAGAAAAATAATAGTATCAATCCATACAATAGATAGAGCTCCTAACCTTAACAATGGAGGTTTAGTTGCTCATGGTTCAGAGAAAAAATAAGGATTCTGGTAAACTGTAAATTGGGATGAGGTGGAATGAAAATTGGAATAATGTCCCAATATCCCTTTTATATCTAATCCTAATTAATTTAAAATCTATTTTCTAAAACTAAAATAATATCTTTTCCAATTTTAAAATAAAAAATAAAGTTTAAATCAGAATTAATTAAATAATCAGTGTTTTCTGCACGTGGCGTATGTCACGCGTACGCGTCAGTCACGCGTACGCGTCGATGGTCTTCTTCGCGTGTCACGCGTACGCGTCAGGTACGCGCACGCGTCGCTGTGCAATTCTCCAAATCACGCGCACGCGTCAGGTACGCGCACGCGTCGCTCCTCGCTGGTAATCTCCTTTAATTCTTGTGCTCCTTCCATTTGTGCAAGCTTCTTCTCCATCCTCTAAGCCATTCCTGCCCTATATGGCCTTCTTCTCTTTTTCTGCAGAAGCTACATCAAATCCAACCAAATGCTACCTAAAATAAACAGAATTGCACAAGACTCAAAGTAGCATCCATAGTGGCTAAAAGATAATTAATTCTTGATTAAACTCAACAAATTAAATGCAAATTCACTAGGAAAAGATAGGAAAGATGCTCACGCATCACAACACCAAACTTGAATTGTTGCTTGTCCTCAAGCAACTAAATCTAATACAAAGTTAAGATGTGAATTTGCATGAGAAGTGAGAGTTCAATTATGCTCATGTCTCTTCTTAAAGTGGAATTTATCTATTGCAATTCTGAACAGTTTTGGTATCTCACTTTCTTTTGAGTCAGAGGAATGTCAATGTCATTCGGAATTAGAATCCGGATCATATTATGAATTCTCTGATCTTTACACCTCAGTTAAATCCTTGAACACAGTAGATATCCCTTAATTCTCAATTAACTGGTGCTTTGCACCTTGAGCCTAGCCGTGACTTTAAATGTTCTGTCTCAAGGGTTAATTGACACAAGAACACCACAAGCACTTAACTAGGAAACTCTTTTGAAGTTCTGATTTTTTTTTTCTTTCAGCTATTCCCAGACAGTGGTGCTCAAAGCCTTTGGCATACTCTACTAATTGCAGTTGATCTCGACTCTAAATGTTCTGTCTCAAGGATTACTTGACACAAGAACGCCACAAGCATATGACTAGGGAAACAACTCTTTGAGATTTTAATCATGTCTGACCTCCCTAGTCATTGATGCTCAGAGCCTTGGACCTTGCTTTTATGTCCTTTTTTTTTTGCTTCAAGGATTAACTGTCACCAATTTTCAGAAAATTCATAATACTTCTCTAAATTCCTTTTCTTTATACATCAACATTCCTTGATTCAAATTCAAACATGCACGGTTTATGTCATGCATTTAGAATCACAGAGAACACCACCACATTTGATTAAATGAGACTACTCTTAAAAAAAATAAACTCAATTTCTCATGCATTACACCCCCTTTTCTTCTTTCTTTTTGATTTCAAGCTCAGTGAGCAATACATGAGACACCTTTCAGAATTAAAAACGAATAATAGAATAAAAATAACTAATTTAACTAGAACCTAGGAATTGAAATAACAAAGGATCATGCAGAAACCAAGTAAAATAGCAGAAAACAGGAATATAACATAATAAGAACGGGAGGAAATATAGAATGAAAGGAACTCAACCACCTCAGTTATCCTAGTGGCCGTCTCATTCTTTAGGCTGTGCTCCTTCGTGAAGATGATTTGCCTCCCTTTGGTGCCATTAAAATAAACAGAAAAGCCACAAGCAAAGCTACAACACCAAACTTAAAGGTTTGCTTGTCCTCAAACAAAGAAGAACTAAAAACAGAGAGGGACATAGAAAAACATAAAAAAAATAGTATGATGAAAGAAGAATAAAAGGATAAAAGAATAAGAGAGAATTAGGATTGGGTGGTGGATGATTTGAAATCAGGCGCTGAGGTGGGTTAATTGGGCGTCGCATGTGACGCATACACGTAAGGCACGCAGACGCGTGGATCGTGCAAATTTCAAGCAACACGTACGCGTCTGGGACGCGTACGCGTGATGTTAGTTGTGCCAATGGCGCAAGGGCAGCCCTGCGCACGCAAAACTCTTTGTTCAGATACGCACGAGAGCCAAAATTGCATATGACCAGTGCGCGTCAGGGACGCGCACGCGTGGACGGCCAGGATGGGAAAACGACGCGCACGCGTCAGGGATGCATACGTGTGATGGGGCTTGTGTACCCAGCACAGTTCCAGCCCCACACCATCATAACTCTCTGGCTAAACACCTTTTACGCCGATTTTACATGGTCACGCGTGCGCGTCAAGGACGCGTCCGCGTGATGGGCTGAAATCGCAAACGACGTGTACGCGTGAGGGATGCGTGCACGTGGTCTTGCTTGTGCGTAAGGCACGCTTTCAGCACCACTCCGGCCCAACTCTCGGGTCAATTCCTTGGTGGTGTGAAAACACACATGACGCGCATGCGCAGGGACGCTTGCGCGTCCAACACCCCCCTTTTTTGAAGTGTTCGGTTCCTGTTCTAAAATAGTTGTGGTGCATAAATTGTAAATCACACTTTTCACAACTCGTATCACTAACCAGCAAGTGCACTGGGTCGTCCAAGTAATACCTTACGTGAGTAAGGGTCGAATCCCACGGAGATTGTTGGCTTGAAGCAATCTATGGTTATCTTATAATTCTTAGTCAGGATGTCAATTATAATTATCAGTTTGGATTGCAAAAAATAGAAGAGCATGAATTAAATACTTGTTATGCAGTAATGGAGAATATGTTGGAGTTTTGGAGATGCTTTGTCTTCTGAATCTCTGCTTTCCCCTGTCTTCTTCTTCACGCACGCAAGGTTCCTCATATGGCAAGCTGTGTGTTGGTGGATCACCGTTGTCAATGGCTACCATCCGTCCTCTCAGTGAAAATGGTCCAGGTGCGCTATCACCGCATGGCTAATCATCTGTCGGTTCTCACCCATGCTGGAATAGGATCCATTGATCCTTTTGCGTCTGTCACTACGCCCAATCCTTGTGAGTTTGAAGCTCGCCACAGTTATTCAATCCCTGAATCCTACTCAGAATACCACAGACAAGGTTTAGACTTTCCGGATTCTCAAGAATGCTGCCAATGGATTCTAGCTTATACCACGAAGATTCTGATTAAGGAATCCAAGAGATACTCATTCAATCGAAGGTAGAATGGAGGTAGTTGTCAGGCACACGTTCATAGGTTTAAAATGGTGATGAGTGTCACAGATCATCACATCCATCATATTGAAGTGCGAATGAACATCTTAGATAGAAAAAGTGTGTTTGAATAGAAAATAGAAATAATTGCATTAATTCATCGAGACACAGTAGAGCTCCACACCCCCAACAATGGAGTTTAGAGACTCATGCCATCAAAGAGTACAAAGTTCAGATCTAAAAATTTCATGAGATCCAAAATAAATCTCTAAAAGTTGTTTAAATACTAAACTAGTAACCTAGGTTTACAGAAAATGAGTAAACTAAGATAGATAGTGCAGAGATCCACTTCTGGGGCCCACTTGGTGTGTGCTGGGGCTGAGACTTGAGCTTTACACGTGCCTAGGCTGTTTCTAGAGTTAAACGCCAGGTTGTAACCTGTTTCTGGCGTTTAACTCCAACTTGTAGCCTGTTTCTGGCGTTTAACGCCAGAATGCAACATGGAACTGGCGTTGAACGCCAGTTTACGTCGTCTATCCTTGAGAAAAGTATGGACTATTATATATTTCTGGAAATCCCTGGATATCTACTTTCCAACGCAATTGAGAACGCGCCAATTGAAATCCTGTAGATCCAAAAAATCCATTCTGAGTGCAAGGAGGTCAGAATCCAACACCATCAACAGTCATTTTTTCAGCCTGAATTAGATTTTTGCTCAGCTCCCTCAATTTCAGCCAGAAAATACCTGAAATTACAGAAAAACATACAAACTCATAGTAAAGTCTAGAAATATGATTTTTATTTAAAAACTAATAAAAATATAATAAAGAGTGACTAAAACATATTAAAAACTACCTAAAAACAATGCCAAAAAGCGTATAAATTTTCTGCTCATCACAACACCAAACTTAAATTGTTGCTTGTTCCCAAGCAACTAAAAACAAAGTAGGATAAAAAAAGAGAATATACAATGAATTCCAAAAACATCTATGAAGATCAGTCTTAATTAGATGAGCGGGGCTATTAGTTTTTTGCTTCTGAACAGTTTTGGCATCTCACTTTATCCTTTGAAGTTCAGAATGATTGGCATCTATAGGAATTCAGAATTCAGATAGTGAAACTATGGACCCTTGAGATGAACCTCTCCATCTCTCATGACTCGGGGGTGGAAGCAACTACCTTCCTTTTCCTCTTTCTAGAGGTTTCTCCAGCCTTAGGTGCCATAAATGGTTATGGAAAAACAAAAAGCAACGCTTTTTTCCACACCAAACTTAAAAGTTTTGCTCGTCCTCGAGCAAAAGAAGATAGAAGGGAGTAAAAGGAGAAGTAGAGGAGAAGAAGGTTTGTGAATGGGTGGGTATGGGAGGGGAATGGTTTGAATTGGAATGGTGAGGTAGGTGGGGATCCTGTGGGATCCACAGATCCTGAGGGGTCAAGGACTTAGCATCCCTGCTCCATTGAGGCATGCAAAACGCCCTTAGTGTGCAATCCTGGCGTTTAACGCCAGACTGCTGCTTGTTTCTGGCGTTAAACGCCAGCTTTTCCCCTTTTTTGGCGTTGAACGCCAACTTGGTGCTTGTTTCTGGCGTTTAACGCCAGCTTGATGCTTCTTTCTGGCGTTAAACGCCAGTTTGATGCTTCTTACTGGCGTTTGAACGCCAGTAAGCTCTTCCTCCAGGGTGAGCTGTTTTTAATGCTGTTTTTCATTCTGTTTTTGATTTTTCAGTAGTTTTTGTGACTTCACATGATCATCAACCTATAGAAAACATAAAATAGCAATGCAAACTAAATAGATATAGTTAAATAACATTGGGTTGCCTCCCAATAAGCGCTTCTTTATTGTCAATAGCTTGACAGTGAGCTCTCATGGAGCCTCACAGATAATCAAAGCAGGGTTAGGGCCTCTCAACACCAAACTTAGAGTTTGGTTGTGGCCTCCTAACACCAAACTTAGAGTTTGAATGTGGGGATTTTGTTTGACTCTGTATTGAGAGAAGCTTTTCATGCTTCCTCTCCATGATTACAGAAGGAGAACCTTGTGTCTTATAGTTTGCAATGTCTGCAAACCACAGAGCTTCCTGAATAGCAAACAATTGCTCATCTGGAAAGGTTTCAGAGATCTCAGTAGGAGGGAGGGATGCTCCTGCTACTGGTTCTATCCGGGACAAGTGATCAGCTACTTGATTCTCTGTCCCTTTTCTGTCTCTTATTTCTATATCAAACTCTTGCAGAAGCAGCACCCATCTTATAAGCCTGGGCTTTGAATCCTGCTTTGTGAGTAGATATTTAAGAGCAGCATGGTCAGTGTACACAATAACTTTTGATCATACTAAGTATGATCTAAACTTGTCAATGGCATAAACAACTGCAAGCAGCTCTTTTTCTGTGGTTGTGTAATTTTTCTGGGCATCATTTAAAACACGGCTAGCATAATAAATGACATGCAGAAGCTCGTTATGCCTCTGTCCCAATACTGCACCAATGGCATGGTCACTGGCATCACACATTAGTTCCAAAGGTAATGTCCAATCTGGTGCAGAAATAACTGGTGCTGTGACCAGCTTAGCTTTCAGGGTTTCAAACGCCTGCAGACACTCTGTGTCAAACACAAATGGCGTGTCAGCAGCTAGCAGATTGCTCAGAGGTTTTGCGATTTTTGAAAAATCCTTTATAAACCTCCAATAGAATCCTGCATGACCTAGAAAGCTTCTGATTGCCTTAACATTGGTGGGTGGTGGTAATTTTTCAATTACCTCTATCTTAGCTTGATCCACTTCTATTCCCTTGTTCGAAATTTTATGCCCAAGGACAATTCCTTCAGTCATCATAAAGTGACATTTTTCCCAATTTAAAACCAGGTTAGTCTCTTGGCATCTTTTCAGAACAAGTGCTAGATGGTTAAGACAGGAGCTAAATGAGTCTCCAAATACTGAGAAGTAATCCATGAAGACTTCCAGAAATTTCTCTACCATATCAGAGAAGATAGAGAGCATGCACCTCTGAAAGGTTGCAGGTGCATTGCACAGACCAAAGTGGTTGAACCACTGGCTTAGCATCATCCTCTAATAGGATCTTGTGCATGCATCTGGCTGGGCTAATGCCCTTAAGATCACTTATGGACCACCCAAGAGCTGTCTTGTGTGTCTTTAGCACTTGAATTAGTGCTTTCTCTTCCTGTGGCTCTAAAGCAGAGCTTATGATTACAGAAAAAGTGTCACCTTCTCTCAGAAATACATATTTCAGGGATGGTGGTAGTGGTTTGAGCTCGGGTTTAGGAGGTTTCTCCTCATCCTGAGGAGTTTTCAGAGGTTCTTTTATTTCCTCTGGTTCCTCCAGATCAGGCTGAACATCTTTAAAAATGTCTTCTAGCTCTGATTCGAGACTCTCAGTCATATTGACCTCTTCCACCAGGGAGTCAATAATATCAACGCTCAGGCAGTCTTCTGATGTATCTGGATATTGCATAGCTTTGACAACATTCAACTTAAACTCATCCTCATTGACTCTTAGGGTTATCTCCCCTTTTTGGACGTCAATGAGGGTTCATCCAGTTGCTAAGAATGGTCTTCCTAGAATGAGAGTTGCACTCTTGTGCTCCTCCATTTCCAGCACTACAAAGTCAGTAGGGAAGGCAAATGGCCCAACCTTGACAATCATGTCCTCAATTATGCCTGATGGGTATTTAATGGAGCCATCAGCAAGTTGAAGACAGATCCGGGTTGGTTTGACTTCTTTAGTTAAACCAAGCTTTCTGATAGTGGATGCAGGTATTAGGTTGATGCTTGCCCCAAGATCACATAAAGCTGTCTTGGTGTAATCACCCTATAATATGCATGGTATCATAAAGCTCCCGGGATCTTTAAGCTTTTCTGGGAAGCTTTTCAGAATGACTGCACTGCATTCCTCAGTGAGGAGAACTCTTTCAGTTTCTCTCCAATCCTTCTTATGACTCAAGATCTCTTTCATGAACATGGCATAAGAGGGTATTTGCTCAAGTGCCTCTGCAAATGGAATCTTTATTTCAAGAGTCCTGAGGTAGTCTACAAAGCGAGCAAATTGCTTATCCTGCTCCTCTTGGCGGAGTTTTTAAGGATAAGGCATCTTGGCTTTGTATTCCTCAACCTTGGTTGCTGCAGGTTTATTTCCTACAGAAGTGGTTAGAGAAGCCTTTTTAGAGTGGTTGTTATCAGCACTTGTGTGTGTATGATCCCTCACTGGCATTTGAATGCCAGGGTTGGAAGCTTGATTGGCGTTGGACGCCAACTTCCTACCTGTTTCTGGCGTTTGAATGCCAGAACTGAGCTTCCATTGGGTGTTTGACGCCAGCTCCTTGCCTGTTCTTGGCGTTTGAACGCCAGAACTGCGCGTGGGTTGGGCGTTTAACGCCAACCTTGCATCCTTTTCTGGCGTTTGAACGCCAGAGTTGTTCCTCTTTGGGCCTTTACTGTCCTCAGAGGGATTTTGAATAATATTTTGCTCATCCTCTATCAGTTGTTCTTTTCTTGGCTTTTTGCTGCTCTGAAGTGAGGTATTTAATGTTTTTCCACTTCTTAATTGAACTGCTCTGCACTCTTCTGTTATCTGCTTTGATAACTGCTGTTTTGTCTGATTCAATTGTGCCTCCATATTTTTATTAGCATTTTTAGTGTCTTGTAGCATCTCCTTGAATTTTGCTAGCTGTTTTGTTAGAAAGCACAATTGTTGATTGATTTCAGCAACTTGTTCTGGAGGACCAAGTTTAGTAGACACTGCTTTGGCTTCTTCTTTTATGAAAGACTCACTACTTAGGTACAGATGCTGATTTCTGGCAACTGTATCAATGAGCTCTTGAGCTTCTTCAATTTTCTTTCTCATGTGTATAGATCCACCAGCTGAGTGGTCCAAAGACATCTGAGCTTTCTCTGTAAGCCCATAATAGAAGATGTCTAACTGCACCCACTCTAAAAATATTTCAGAGGGGCATTTTCTTAGCATCTCTCTGTATCTCTCCCAGGCATCATAAAGAGATTCATTATCTCCTTGTTTAAACCCTTGGATGTTCAGCCTTAGCTGTGTCATCCGTTTTGGAGGGAAATATTGATTCAGAAATTTTTCTGACAGCTGTTTCCATGTCCTTCTGCTAGCCTTAGGTTGGTTATTTAACCACCTCTTAGCTTGGTCTTTTACAGCAAATGGAAACAGTAATAATCTGTAGACATCCTGATCTACTTCCTTATCATGTACTGTGTCAGCAATTTGTAAAAACTGTACCAGAAACTCTGTAGGTTCTTCCAGTGGAAGACCGGAATACTGGCAACTTTGCTGCACCATGATAATGAGCTGAGGATTCAACTCAAAACTACTGACTCCGATGGATGGTATTACATATACTACTCCCATATGAAGCAGTAGTGGGGTTAGCATATGACCCCAGAGTCCTTCTGGATTGTTCATTTCCGCTTAGGTCCATGATGGAGAAAGGGAGATGTTGTGAATTGCAAATAAAATATTTTTTTATTTTTTATTTATTTATTTTTTTTGAAAACCGAAATTAAAATAAAATAAAATAAAAGAAAATAAATGAAAAATTGATTATGATTTCGAAAATTTGAAGAAAAATAAATAAAAGAAAATTGAAAACTAAATTAATTAATTAAAAAGATTTGAAAAAGATGTGGGTGAGGATTTTCGAAAAAAAATTGAAGAAAGAGAAATTGGCTAGGAAGTTTTGAAAAAGATATGTCTTAAAATTAAAGATACTTGTAAGAAAATAAAATAAAATAAAACAAAATAAAAAGATATGAAAAAGATTTGATTTTAAGATTTGAGATTAGAAAAGATAAGATAAGCTAGGTAAGAGAAGATAAGGAATTTAAATTAAAAAGTTTTGAAATTTGAATTTTGAAAATTTAAAACTAAGATAAGATAAAATAAAAAAAATTTTAAAATAAAATCTGAATTTTTAAAAGAAAAATTTGAAAAATCAATTAAAATAAAAGAAAAAATATATTTTTGAATTCAATGAGGAAAGAGAAAAACAATAAAAAGACACAAAGCTTAAAATTTTTTATCTAATGCTCCTTATTTTCGAAAATTTGGAGGAAAAACACCAAGGAACACCAAACATAAAAATTTTAAGATCAAAACGCAAGAAAGACTCAAGAACACCTTGAAGATTTACAAGAACACGAAGAACAAAAATTCAAAGACTCAAAGGACTCAAGAACATAAAAAAAGAACACCAAACTTAAAATTTTTTTGAAAACCAAAAATAAATTTTCGAAAATTAATTAAAGAATGACAAGAAAACACCAAACTTAAAACTTGACACAAGATTTAAGCAAAGAAAAATTATTTTTGAAAAGATTTTAGAAAGAAAGACTCAAAGGAGCAACTATTAACAAGAACATAGACACAACGCTCTAGCCAATTGAGTTATAAATTTAAAGTGTTTTAATAAAGGTATTTAATGTATAAAATATCTTATTTATATTTTTTTTATTTTTATTTTTTTTGGATACTAATAATTCGAAAATGCACAAGAAAAACAAGAAAAATCACAAAACAAGAAAAGCTAAAGATCAAACAAGGAAAATAAACAAGAACAACTTGAAAATTAATAAAGATCAATGAACACAAATTCGAAAATTTAAAAGAAAATAAAAAACATGCAATTGACACCAAACTTAAAATATGAAACTAAACTCAAATAGAAAAACTCAATTATCAGTTTATAAAATTTTCAAAAAAACTAAAAAGAGAAAATAAGGATTTTAAAAAAATTTCAACCAAAAACAATAATAGAAGACTCTAAACCAAAAAGAAAAATTTTTCCTAATCTAAGCAACAAAATAAACCGTCATTTGTCCAAACTCGAACAATCCCCGATAACGGCGCCAAAAACTTGGTGCACGAATTGTAAATTACACTTTTCACAACTCGTACCACTAACCAACAAGTGCACTGGGTCGTCCAAGTAATACCTTACGTGAGTAAGGGTCGAATCCCACGGAGATTGTTGGCTTGAAGCAATCTATGGTTATCTTGTAATTCTTAGTCAGGATATCAATTATAATTATCAGTTTGGATTGCGAAAAATAGAAGAGCATGAATTAAATACTTGTTATGCAGTAATGGAGAATATGTTGGAGTTTTGGAGATGCTTTGTCTTCTGAATCTCTGCTTTCCCCCTGTCTTCTTCTTCACGCACGCAAGGTTCCTCCTATGGCAAGCTGTGTGTTGGTGGATCACCGTTGTCAATGGCTACCCTCCGTCCTCTCAGTGAAAATGGTCCAGGTGCGCTGTCACCGCACGGCTAATCATCTGTCGGTTCTCACTCATGCTGGAATAGGATCCATTGATCCTTTTGCGTCTGTCACTACGCCCAACCCTTGTGAGTTTGAAGCTCGTCACAGTCATCAATCCCTGAATCCTACTCGGAATACCATAGACAAGGTTTAGACTTTCCGGATTCTCAAGAATGCTGCCAATGGATTCTAGCTTATTCCACGAAGATTCTGATTAAGGAATCCAAGAGATACTCATTCAATCGAAGGTAGAACGGAGGTGGTTGTCAGGCACACATTCATAGGTTAAGAATGGTGATGAGTGTTACGGATCATCACATCCATCATATTGAAGTGCGAATGAACATCTTAGATAGAAACAAGCGTGTTTGAATAGAAAACAGAAATAATTGCATTAATTCATCGAGACACAGCAGAGCTCCACACCCCCAACAATGGAGTTTAGAGACTCATGCCGTCAAAGAGTACAAAGTTCAGATCTAAAAATGTCATGAGATCCAAAATAAATCTCTAAAAGTTGTTTCAATACTAAACTAGTAACCTAGGTTTACAGAAAATGAGTAAACTAAGATAGATAGTGCAGAGATCCACTTCTGGGGCCCACTTGGTGTGTGCTGGGGCTGAGACTTGAGCTTTACACGTGCCTAGGCTATTTCTAGAGTTAAACGCCCGGTTGTAACCTGTTTCTGGCGTTTAACTCCAACTTGTAGCCTGTTTCTGGCGTTTAACGCCAGAATGCAACATGGAACTGGAATTGAACACCAGTTTACGTTGTCTATCCTTGAGCAAAGTATGGACTATTATATATTGCTGGAAAGCCCTGTATGTCTACTTTCCAACGCAATTGAGAGCGCACCAATTGGAATCCTGTAGCTCCAAAAAATCTATTACGAGTGCAGGGAGGTCAGAATCCAACAACATCAGCAGCCCTTTTTTCAGCCTGAATTAGATTTTTGCTCAGCTCCCTCAATTTCAGCCAGAAAATATCTGAAATTATAGAAAAATACACAAACTCATAGTAAAGTCCAAAAATGTGATTTTTATTTAAAAACTAATAAAAATATAATAAAAAGTGACTAAAACATATTAAAAACTACCTAAAAACAATGCCAAAAAGCGTATAAATTATCCGCTCATCAAGCTGCATGATCAGAACACACGTAAAATGAAATAAAAACAGTAAAAACTCAATAAAAATCAAATAAATAAGAAAATCACTACTACGAAAAATAACTATGGATACGAAATTATCGGGTTGCCTCCCAACAAGCGCTTCTTTACCGTCACTAGCTTGATGGTCAACTCCTCTAAGGAGGAGGATCATAGGGGCTTAGCTCTTCATCCCTTACTTTGAACTTCTTTCCTGTGTCTCCATAAATTAGCTCAATATGCTCCAGAGAGAGGATTCTGTTTACTGTATAAATCCACACTGGATTGCTAGTCAACACCACTTTCATTCCTGGGGAGAAATCTTTAGTGGGGATCTTTTTGTTTCTCCATCCTCTGGGTACTTTCTTTTTAGGATCCTTTCCCTTGGTGGATGATGTATTCCCAACACCAAACTTAGGTTTGATGTTAGGGAGAAGTTTGTTGATTGTCACCAAGGGAGGTTTGAGCTGCAGATTCTGTGGTGCATCATCAAGGGATTTTTGAAGGTTTGGATCAATAAGCTCAGTCTGCATGCACCTCTGTTCTTCACCTGCTGAATGTCAGGTCATGTGAGGGGACAAACTCATCGATGTATACAATCCTTTCAGTCTAGGGATCAAGGGCAAGTAGTGCATCTGTTTCATCGGAATTCTTTTTAAACGGCATTTACTAATCTATTCTCTCTCCACTTGGATCCTCGGTGATTTACAGAATCTGCATTCAGTTAGCTCTACATCCCTCTTGTAATACAGCATACACCCATTCAAACAACAATCAACTTTCAACGAATTTAGATCCAATTTCGAAACTAGCTTCTTCGTTCGTAGTGATTTTGGGGAATGCCAGAGGTCTGACAGGTACCAGTTCATTGCAAAGAGTGGCCACTTGTCAAAATATTCTTGCATATGATTTGGCTCTAACTTAATAGTCATCATTCTAACACATGCAAATAACTCTGAATGAACGCAACCCTCAAACAATGGTCTCACAGCAGATTCTAACAGATGATAAAATATCCTTACCTCTGGACCAGGCTCTTCTTTAGCCTCTTCCAATTCCGTAACACCTATTGTATCAAATACCATCTCGTTGTATCTCTCTTGGTTACCCTGCCAAGTCATGTCTTCCATGTTTAGATCTCTTTCCACCCGAACCCTCCTTGACTAACAGTCGGACCTATTCAAATTAGATGCAGACCTGTTAATTCCCTATTCGTTAACTTCTCCGTACTCCGTTCATATCCAATACCCATCTTTGAACCCGTTACAGTAAAGGTGAACCGTTATATCCTCAGGTCCTAACCAATTAGTCAGTCGATACTTTTTACATGGACACCTAGATACCTTTTTAGACCTAAACAGTTCCATGCTGAACATATGCCAGACAAACGCGTCAACCCCCTCAAAAAATTCAGGTTTTAATCTCCGTCCACCGTTAACCCTATCATACATCCATAGACGGTGACTTGGAATCATATTGAATCACACACCCTAGAATTCGACGAACAAGAAAAAAATTATTAAATTTTTTACAAAATCCGGCAGAGCATACCCTATAATTAGAGTCTTTCGCAAACCAAATAAGTTTTAAAAAAAATCACACGAAATTTTTCCAATAGTTCCCCTTAATTTAGAGACATCCATCAAATGAATATAACAATTTTCACAGTAGAAATAGCTACAAGCATATATTAGAACAAACATAAATTTAATAATATATCAAATCTTAACTGTTCTTGTGCGCAACCCCTTGTAACTCCATAATTTTCCAGCAAACAAGGGTTTTGAGAAGGCGCCTCTACGCGACCTTCTTCTACTTTCGTCCTAAAACGATATCCTAAGAAAAGTAAGTCTAACATAAAACTTAAACAATTGATTATAATTAGAGGTAGAAAACTTACCTGAATCACAGATGCATAGAATATGGAGGAAGCAAAATCTAATTGATCTCAAAGAAATACCACCGTCCTAATAAAAAAGAAAACTCATTAATAAACTCACTAGGTGAAACTAATTAAGTCAACAAACTACACAAAGTCATCCACTAACAATGTCAAATACTCTTAATATCATCCTACTTAAGCTACATTAATAACTTATTTATAAATTCTATTTACATTAAATTAACATAAGAAATCCTAATCCCACACTTTATTACCCTATTTTAATCAATTATTTGATAATAAAATTCCTAAACAACACCGTAGACTCACAAAAACACCTGAAAAAAAAACTAAAAACCACAAATCAAACCCAAACCACTAAATCCGTTACCATTATTTAATCAATTATTTGATAAAATACCTAACAAATCTTAAAGTCACAAAAAATCTGAAAAATAGTCAAAAAACTATACCAAATCCTAATTACAAACTTCATTACACTAATTCAATTAATAATTTCATAAACTATTTAACAAAAAACCATAAACTCACATAAAAATCTTAATGAAATTAAAAAACTTACCCAAAATTACCTTTCTTGGTGGCTCCAAGATGCTAGAGGCGTGGTGGTACGAGTAGTGATGGCAACTCTGACGGCAGTGGCCACCAAGAACAGCGGCGGTATTTCTAACCTTCCCAGTTGTGACTGACAGCTCCAATAGCAAGAATAACCAGCGGCTGTGGCAGGTGACGGCAACGTCGGCAACACCTCCACCGACTAGATAGCATGAGAGGAGAGAGAGCGCTTTGCTGAGGAGAAAGAGAGAAGAAAGAGAGTGAACTCAGACAAGTGAGGGAGGAAAGGTTCGCGTTTGAATTTTAAATCAACGTTATCGTCGGATTACTCCGACAGTAAATTAGTCAAATGCAGCATTTCACTAAAGTGATTTACCGTCGGTGAAATCAGACAGTAAAATCGCCGGTAAAGCTAGCGCCCACAAATCAATATTCCGTGCTAATAACCACCGCTGGATTTAGCATTGGATTGTAAAATCCAAGGATAAACCCTTTGGGAAATCTAGATTGCCTTGTATTCAATGCAAAACTCGATGCCAAATCCATTGGTAATAGATGTCGCTAAATCCGATGGTAACTTCGATGATTCTCTGTATTTTTCTTGTAGTAGGATTTTGTGACGGTTACAAGTGAAAATTCTTCCCTCGAATATGTTACCGTCAGATGGGAAATTTCGTAACTAAATAAGACAATAAATAGAGGCACATAAATTATTTTTGTTAGCATCAAATTTAGCGTCGAATATTCCGTCAGAAAATTCTTACGGTAACAGTGTTTAGTGAAACATGGCTTTTATGCAACAACGAACACCATACTGGAGGATGTTTTCGCTGGTAAATCCGATAGTAAATTTGAGGTAAAATTCAAACGCAAAATGCTTCTTCTCACTTCTATAAACTCTCTCTATTCTTTTCTTCTCTCTCTCTCTCTCTCTCTCTCTCTCTCTCTCTCTCTCATCTTTCTGTCGCTATGAACCTGCCACTGTTGCCACCACTGGAGCTGTCGCTACTACACGTTGTCGTCACTGCTGTTGGAGCTGTCACCACCGCTGCCACCACTGTTGGTGTTTCTTGGAGTCAGAAGTTGTCACCTTGTTGTCGTCATTACCGCTTCTTGTCACCACCACCCTTTCACCATCCTACAGCCACCATCAAAGGTAATTTTTCTATAGTTTTTTCATATTTTTTTGTTTGTTTAGGATTTTGTTAGGTATTTTATTAATTTATTGATTAAATTTTTCAATGAAGTGTGTGATTAGAGTTTGTTATATTAATTTAGTATAATTAGAAATTAAATAACCTTAGGTTAGGTTAGGTAGAAGAAAACTAAGAGTGCTTGAGCTATTGGAAGATTTTATTTGAGTTTAGTGATTGAGTTTTTTTTAATTGCATTGAATTTATATAGTTTATTTTTCTTATGTCTGTTGTTAATTTAGTGAAATTAGAATTATATTTTAATTAATTGCAATGTTGAGTTTTACTTATTCCTTTCAAATTAGTTTTTGAATTAGTTTCACCTTGTGAATTTAACAAGTTGTCTTTTTTATTAGGACGGTGTTAGTTTCTCTGAGATAAATTAGAGTTTGCTTCTTTCATGATTTGTGCAGTCATATTCTAGGTTGGTTTTCTATCTTTGAATATAATAAATTATTTAAGTTTTATGTCGGACTTACTTTTTCTAGGATAGAGTTTTAGGACAAAAGGGGGAGAAGGTTACATAGTAGCGTCTTCTCAAAACCCTTATTTGCTAGAAAATTATGGAGTAATAAGGGGTTGCGCACTGGAACGGCTAGGATTTGATATTTTATTGAATGCATGTTTATTTTAATTTATTTCTGCAGTTGTTTCCTCTGTGAAAAGTAATAAATTTATTTAGTGGATGTCTCTAAATTAAGGAGAAGTTCTATCGAATTTTTATTTAAATTATTTAAAACATATTTGTTTGTGAGAAAATAATAATTAGATTTGGTGGGAGATTCTAAGTATAGAAGAAACTCTCCTCAATTTTCTAAAAATTTTAATAAGTTGTTTATTGCAAAATAATTCCAAGTCGTCGTTTGTGCATGTATGATAGGAATAACGGTGTACAGTGGGTGTTAAAAGTTAAAACCTGAGTTCTTAGAGAGGTTGACGAGTTTGTTGTATATGTCTTCAACATTGAACCAATTAGGTCTCAAGGGATATCTAGGTGTTCATGCTATAAATATTGGCTGTCTAAGTGGTTAGGACCTTCGGATATAACATTTCACCTCTACGGTAATGGGGTCAAGGATGGGTAATGGATGTGGATGAAACACAGAGAAATGGATGAGTAGGGAATCAACTGGTCTGCCTCAAATTCCAATATGTTTGATGTCGATCAATGAGAGTTCGAGTGGTTAGAGAACTAAACATGGAAAAAATAAATTAGGAGGGTAACCAAGAGAGATACAACAAAATGGTGTTTGATGTAATTGGTGTTAACGATATGGAAGACGCTGAACAAGAGCCTAGCCTAGAAGCAAAGAGATTTTTATCATCTATTAGAATCTGTCGTGAAATCTTTGTTTGAGGGGTGCATTCATTTGAAATTGTCTGCATGTGTTAGAATGATGAGTATTAAGTTTGAGTCAAATCATCATAAGAGTCTTTTGATTAGTGGGTCACCCTTTGCAATGAATTAGTACCTAGCAGGACTATTGGCATCCCCTAAAACCACTACAAAGCAAAGAAGTTAGTTTGAAAATTAAGTCCGAATTCGGTGAAAATCGATTATTGGTTGAATGGTTATATGCTATATTATAAGGAAAACGTAGACCTAACTGCTTGTAGATTTTGTGATACACCGAGGTTTCAAGTCGAGAGAGAACAGATTGGTAAACAGTGGTTAAAGAGAGTTCCAAACAAACGGATGCACTACTTGTCCCTAATCCCTAGGCTAAAATGATTGTATGCATTGAT
This sequence comes from Arachis ipaensis, assembly GCF_000816755.2. Taxonomy (NCBI): domain Eukaryota; kingdom Viridiplantae; phylum Streptophyta; class Magnoliopsida; order Fabales; family Fabaceae; genus Arachis; species Arachis ipaensis. Next base: position 20,674,228 of record NC_029785.2, read on the forward strand.
GAGTTCGACCCCTCACATGACTTGGCATAGTAACAACAAGAGAGATGACAGTTTTATAAAGCACTCGTCACACGAAGATGTTTGGAAACACTTTGATCGAGTCCATGCACCCTACATTTGTGAGTGAGCCTTGAAATGTTATATTAGCTTTGTGCTCTAATGGGTTTGTACCAAACTCTAATTTTGGTAATGCGTACTTATGTTGGCCTGTTGTGGTAACTCCTTATAACCTACCTCCCAAAATGTGCATAAAGGACCCGTATATGTTTCTAACTTGTATCATACCTAGTCCAAGTAACCTAAAGGCCAAAATAGATGTCTTCTTGCAATCCTTGGTGGATGAGTTAATTGAGTTGTAGATTCATAATGTAAAAATATAGGATATTTCAATCAAGATAAACTTCCAACTGCATACTGTATTATTGTGGATCATCAACGACTTTCCTACATATGGGATGTTATCAAGTTGGTCAACTTAAGACAGAATGTTGTGTCCCATTTATATGGAGAATAGAAAGGCATTTTGGCTGACAAATAGGGAGAAGAATTCGTGGTTTGATTGTCATTGAAGATTCCTCGATATTGATCATCCTTTTTGGCACAACAAGGACTCATTTAGGAAGAATAAAACAGAATAAGAAGAGGAACCTGTGAGGTTGAGTGGTTTGCAAGTTTGGCATTGTGTCAGTGGAATCTCAAGGATCGTTGATAATAGGGTAGGATTGAGACTTTCAGGATATGATAGAGAGCGTAATTGGACAAAACATAGTATATTTTACGAGTTGCCTTATTGGAAAGACATCTTGGTTCGTCATTGTCTTGACGTGATACACATTGAAAAAAATGTGTTTGATAATATCATGCATATAGTAATAGATGATGACCGAACCAAGGATAACGATAAGAAAAGGTTAGACTTGATGGACATTTGCAGGTGGCCAAATCTAAACTTAAAGAGACATGAGAATGGCAAGTGGGCTAAACTAAAGGCGGTGTTCGCTCTAATGAAGGACCAAAGATAAAATATTTGTAGGTGGATTAGAGGATTGAGGTTTTTCGATGGTCACGCCTCTAACATGGGTAGGTGTGCAAATATTTCACAAGATAGGCTTGCTTGGTTAAAAAGTCATGATTGTCATGTCTTTATGGAGTCATTACTTCCTGTCGTGTTTAGAGAACTTCCTACCAACATCTGAAAATCTCTTACATAAATAAGTAATTTCTTTAAGGAGTTATGTGCAACGAAACTTAGCATTAATGATCTCACAGTCATGGAGAAGAACATTCTCATCATGCTTTGTAAGTTAGAGAGGATATTCCCTCTAGAGTTTTTTTTATGTTATGAAACATTTAGCAGTCCACCTGCCATATGAAATAAGAGTGTGTGAGCCAGTCCAATTCAGGTAGATGTACCCTAGAGGTTGATTGGGTCATTCAAGCGCACTGTGAAGAATAGAGCTCGGATCGAGGGTAGCATATGCAAAGCATTCCTAGCTAAAGAAACATTCTTATTTTACTCATTCTATTTTGAGTCTCATGTTGAGTCACGTAGAATAAGAGTTGGATGGAACGATGAGAGGGGAGAATTCTCGTCAAGTGGACCAACCTATTCAATATTTGTCTGAAAGGAGTTGTAATGGGCGTGGGTAGTAAATACTGGTTAGAGAAAAGGGAGATCGATGCTGCACTATCTAAGGTGAGTATTTTAAGTCTTCATAAAAATTACAAAGATATTAACTTTTCCATCTAATCAAAACTGTAGTACACTGATATTTCTTTAATTATCCTATTGTATCATAGGTTATTCCAAGAAACAAATACTTATACATCACTCAATAATTTTTTACATTGGTTCAGAGAATACATCAGAGTAAATCTAATTGACACAACAGAATGAAAACTAGTTGTACTTAGTTGGGATCCAATGAATAAGAGCACAAGCTACCCAATATACACTGTTAATGGATATAGGTTTCATTCTTTACAATGGTTGATGGAAAAGAAAACAGATAACACCGGAGTTTAGATTTGTGGGGATGCAGGCGGTGGTCATTTTGATTAATATGTTGTATTGTGTTGCACAATATCATTCAATTAGAGAATTTTTGTCACATTACGTACAAGATGTGCGTATTTAAATGTGTATGGTATGATCCAAGTTCGCGACTAGGAACACAAAAGCACAAGGACTACAATATCATTGAAGTAAATGTGACCAGGAAATATAGGCAATACAATTCTTTTATTCTACCTCAAAATACACGACAAGTATACTATTTGCCTTATCCGGGGTAATGCAAGTCTAGTTGGGTGGTTGTGGTTAAAACTAAGCCAAGAGATCGTATCGAGTTTGATAGGACAGAGGGTCAGGAACCTTACTAAATTGATGACCCAACTCCTTCGAAAATGGTGGTTGATACCGGTGATCTGATCACCCTTAGGTCGGCTACTATGGATGATGACATCATCAACCTTAGGGTAGATGACGAGACACAACCACTAGAGGACAACGATGTTCAAGAAGAAAAAGTGTTCGATAGAAACGAAGAAGAAGAAGAAGACGAATTTGATAATCAGGAAATTACTTCGGAAGAGGAGGATAATGAACCAGAGGAAAAAGATGATGATGAATATGAATAAGGTTAACCTTGTTGTATGCTTAAACTTTCATTGCTTAGTAAGATCATACAATTATAATGCACGCTAGCCTTAGTTCTATCTTATTATTTCTTTATCAAACTTTGATTAGATTATAATATAATTACACTGTTTCAGGTAGGGATGATGACAAGTTGACGTGTGATTAGCAGACTTTGTTTTGATTACGACAACGATGACTATCAGGCTCTAGAGTCATTAGGGCTTTGATTTGATTTGTTTAGCAGCATCTCATTCCTTCATGTTTTTATTCTGTATATTTGATATTTAATATCATATATAAATCATTGTTTTCAGATAAATTACTAATTTATTCTTTACTAATTTGGAGTTGATTATCAATTACTAACTAACAAGGTCCATTATAGGTTAAAAAAAAAATTCCCGTCAAAATTACCGAACGATAATGATCATCCAGTTCAATTAAATAAAATAAAAAAATAAAGCTGTTGTCATATTTTTCTGACGGTAACTCGGTGCAAAATCACAACTTCTGGCGCCAAATTTATTGTTGGATAATTTTCGACGGTAACTGGCATCAAATTTTCGTAACCTTAACATCAAATTTCAACGTTAATTCCGTCACAAATTACCGTGGGAAAAAACAAATCTGTCGGTAATCAGTTACCAACAAGATTTATACACGGTAATCAGTTTACCAGCAAATTATTTTTGTTATTCTGTCGGTACTCAACGTTTTTCTTGTAGTGCAATATCAATTTGTCAGGGTGAATTCATAATTTTTTTAATTCGAAAATAAAAATGTCAAGAAAATTAACTTTATCCACATTCCATTAGGTCATAATATATAAATAGATCTAACCATCTTTTAGTAAATATAGTTCATTATCCCTTCGTTGCACTTTTATATTCATGTAATTAGAACTTGGATCACTGAATATAATTCGAGGTGGTATTTGATGGATGTGGTGCATTATAAACAATTGTGACAAAGGACAATCGCGCTATAAGGTTAGATAAAAAAAAATAAGTTTTAGTAAGAATAATCACTAAATTATTAAAAGAATAAGAGAATGGCTATGTAAATAAAAGATCATAAAAAAAGTGTAACTTGTACCTTAAAATGATCAACTTTGATGAAAAATAAAAGATAAATTCTTATTCTACGAAGTAGTCAAAGAAAAAACAACAAATTAAAAAATTAAACAAAATATTTTATTATTAGACTTATTCTGTCAGAGATAATAATTTTTCGTTCATTTTATTTTTACGATATGTCAACTTTTATTATTATTAACTTAGTTTTGTGTATGTAGGTTATGACACTAGTATATTAATACCCTCTTTTCATTAGAAACTATAGAGGATTATTATGTTTAATAAAAAAATATTAAAAATTGATCTATGTAAATTTTCGGAGACTGATCTAAATAATTACTCTGTATAATTATATTGGTGATCCATTGTCACAAAAAAAAATATTGGTGATCCATTGATTGAGTTACTAACCCAATAATTCAGTGTTCAGTGTCTTAAGCGAGTCAATTGTCGGATTGATTTTAATAACTGTGATTAGCATTTGTTGATTGTGAAAATATGCTTTAATCTTGGTGGATTAATAGATGCAGAGATCGCTTAAATTATTCGTTAAGAAAAAGGAATAAAACAAATACGGATACTATACTCAGTTACGGACTGTGGTTTCCACTTTCCAATACTGAGAGTACGGAGGTGCATGCGTCTCATCAAGCAAATGCGACAATAACTTTGGACATTATCCTCTCCAAAAAGTCCAACCCGTAGAGAATTGCCAAATGGCCGTTCCCTTTGCACCCCCTCCTTCAACAGCTAATTCATTCTTTGACATTCCATATTGGTTTTGGAATTTCATGTGTTAAATAAATTAGAAAGCATTGCAAGGCTTCTCAACTCATATCAACATTTTGTGGTTGTTTTGAGGGGTTGAAATTGGTAAATCATTGAGTGATAGTTCTGTAACTGACAGCAAGAAAAGAACATTACCGTTCGGTCTTCTCGATGATCTTGGTTACAAGTTTACGGCAAAGGTCATTTCATACAATCTCTTCATTTTTATATAAGAAATAATTCAGAGTCATAAGTTATGTTCTAATTACTTTTTTTAATTTTTTAATTTGTATTAGTTTTTTAATGCTTTTTAAAAAGCTAAAAATATATTTAAAAAACTATACCAAACAATATTAATATAACTTTTCATAAGTCAAAAATTAAAAAAAATAATTTTTAAAGCTTCCCAAATAGCTCATAATCCTACACACCAAAGTCACCACATCGTAACGTTTACAAGTTTCTCCTTTTCAAATATAAAGAAGTTGATAGTAGGTTTATCACTTTTTTACTTAATTGCTTGAATATTAACGCCGTATGCCAAGCAACTTGCCAAGTTAACATTGTATCTAATGGAGATCATCTTTCGAAATTGATTTGGTAATTATTTTAAAAAAAAATTAAAATGTTTGACTACAAAAATTCTTAAAAATTAATTTAAGACATTACTATATAATATTTTAACCTACAATCTCATATTAATGTTTTCATGCCTGTAATTGCTAGTATTTACAAGGCTTATCTATCTTACATATCTATGAAGATTATTTTTATTAGTTATATAAATTTTTAAAGATCATTTTAATAGTTTATCTATGAAGCACGGACACTTCGTTGAGTTGCCGTGTCCACGTGTCGGACATATTTTGGACACGAAACTTACCGACACTCGTTTGACACGGGTGTCTGCTGTGTCCAACCATCTCTTAATAAAAAAATAAAAAATTCTTCTCCGAACACACTTGGACACACCTAAATATCATCACGTGTCAGTGTGTCTAATCTTATTCTTAACATATATTATTGAAATGAATTTAGATATAGTATATATTATTATTTATTAAAACAAAAAATATTTTAAATACTTGATACAATTAAAATAAGACATTAAAAATAATTCGAAAATTAATTTATATTTTAATATCAATAACATATCAAAATATCATTACGATTTATCTAAAAAATACTTTATATTTTATATGTATGCATATCACCATATCTTATAAAATTTTAAAATTCACGTATCAACGTGTCCCGTATCGTATCGTGTCCCGTGTCCATGTGTCCGTGCATCATAGATTTACTCTAATATTTAATAAGCATGCATGTAACATGTAACAACTATCGGTGCCATCCGTTAATTTAACGGAAGACTTTATATATAATGAGTTCTTAAGTAATTTATTTATATAAAATATTTGGGAAGCAAAATTATCAGATTATCCTAAATCGAATATCTCAATAATTTTATCCTCCCAATATTTAAATAAATCGTAAAAATCCTGAAAGTTTTGAATAAAAATATTAAACCTTATTCAGACCAACAATTTATGCCTATGATGTACAATATGTAAAACACATACAAAGACAATGATTCATAGAACCAAAAGAAATAAGATATGGCATTTATCAAAGAATAATAGGGATATGACAACCACTAATACTGATATTGTTAGGATGATTGAGAACTACTTTAAGAGTATTTTCACATCTTTCAATTAGGTAGATTCTAGATTTTTTTTTTTTACAAAACTTAAAATTACAGCTAACATGAACTATAGGCTCAGAAGACTTGTTTCTATGGATAAAGTAAAAAGAGCTATTTTTAGTATCAGTCCTTAGAGTGCATTGGAGAAGGACAGTATAATGGCTAAATTCTTCCAATTCTACTGGATATAGTAGGAGAAGACGTGTTCCGGATTATAAGAAGTTTCTTTCCTGAAGGTAGAATTTTAAAAAATTTTAATTAAACCAATATCTACCTAGTGCCAAATTAAAGGTCCCAGATGCGAGTGATATGACTCACGTAAAGCCCATCAATTTGTCATCTGTTGTCTATAAAATTATTTCAAAGGTGCTGGTCTACAAACTCTTAGGATGTATGAATAAGGTAATTAGTCCTACTCAGAGTGCATTCTTAAAAGGTAGACTTATTTCTAGTAACACTTTTATAGCACATGAATGTATGCACTATCTTAAACAAAAGAAGCAAAGCTTGGAATACAAAATAACACTCAAGCTTGATATGAGTAAAGCCTACGACAGAGTAGAGTGGCATTTTTTATGATTTATTATGGAGAAGTTGGGATTTGAATCAATATTTATTGATTGGATTCGGGAATTGATGACAACCATTTCTTAATCTGTTGATCTGAAATGTCAACCCTATAGTTTTTTAAACAAAATAAAAGCATCTGTCAAGTTGACCCTCTATCCCCTTTTCTTTTCTTATTATGTGTAGAAAGACTTTTTTTTTTACTATACAAAGCAAAGCAAAATAGTCTCATTCAGAGAATTAGGATACATAGAAAATGTCCAACTATAAAAATCACTTACTATTTGCTGATGATTTCATTTTCTTCGGTAAAGTTTCAAAAGATAGTTGTGCCTCTATTCTAGAATTTTGGACTCTTATGAGAGTTTCAGTGGACAAAGAGTTAATCTTAATAAATTGGTCCTGTTTTTTAGTAATAACACTCCAAGACCGATTAGAACCTCCCTAAAAGCCCAGCTGAATATTTCTCATATAGGTGCATAAGATAAATATTTGATCCTACATTTCCTTGTCGATCAATCGCTCTAAGAAATCCACCATCAACACAAGCAAATATAAGGTTCTTAAAAAGACACAAAGATGAAAAATGTGCTTGTTATCTAATGGAGGAAGACATGTATTACTCTGAGCAGTTGGTAAAACTATACCAATCTACATATTGTCATGTTTTAAACTTCCGGACAACTTGCTAAATGAAATTTCATAGTATTTTAACCCAATTTTGATGGGGGTAGCAAGGTTCCAAAAGGAAAATGGTGGGGATTAGTTGGGATAAGATGACTAGGCTTAAGAAAGAAGGCAAACTTGGTTTCAAATATCTCAAGGTTCAAAACCTGACTCTTTTGGGTAAATAGTGTTGAAAAATCGTGACTCAACCTAACTCTCTTCTTTCTAGAATTCTTAAAGGTAAATACTTCAGAGAGTAAACTATCATTTCTACCCACAAAAATTTTAGACGTTGACAAATCTACCCACGAAATAATAAAATTGAAGTTATACCCATAAAAGATCAGTTCCGTACGATAAAACTATCCAAACCCTAAAAAACTACCCAAAAATTTCAAATTACCCTTCTTTCCATCACTACTACCATCATTCTAGGATGGAGATTACGGTGATCTATGAGGCAACATCACATGCTGTCAAGGATCTCTCATCCTCCCTTGACGTTGGCACCACCGTGGCGCAGGAGTCGCTCGAGACCGTCGACCAGACCATAGACGACATCAGCTTCACTCTATGAAAATCCATGGCTAAGATCATCTTTCACGGTAAGGACTCTCTCCTTGCCCCTAATTTTGATTCCTCAAGTTTTGATAACAACAATCATGCTAGGAATCAATTGATTAGTAACAACATTAATTTTGATTTGAAACATTATAGTAGGTTTGATGTGCTGGTACGTGTTATTCGGAGTGACAGGAATACCTATGTGGAGGATCCTGAGGATTCGAAAAATTATGAGGAGCAAAAATTAAGGTTTGTCTTGAGGGATAAAGGTAAGGATATTGAAAACTTAATGGAGGAGAATGGTGGTGCTGAAGAGGCAAGGGTGAAGCTGGTGAAGCACACAATTGACGTAGAGGAAGATTAGGATTTGTGTAAAACCCTGATTAAATGGTAATTAAAATAAGTAATTAATTAAATATGGGCCAAAGGATTTGGAGAATCTAGAATTCATAATTTATAAATTTAACGATGATATTTGAATTCAGAGAATTTTTCCGAGTGGGAACATGTAATGTATTTCGGGAAAATGCCTAAAAACGCGTATTGGTAAATTAACCGATAATACCGGCTTAAGTCTGTCCGGCACTATGAGTGAGACAACTAATTATGGGTGAAGAGAGTTAAGAAACTAAAAATTATAATTTAGAAAAGTAAAAATAATTAGAATACAAATTAAAACACTAATTTTAAAAGTTTTGACTCAAAGTTAGGCCAACGGGCTAAATTGAGTGAACTGAGCCCAAGTGAGCCCAAGCCCACACTATATGAGCCCCATTTCAGCACAAACCAACCATTTTTCCCTTTTGAGAAGAAAGAGACACAGCTGATATGAGAAGAGAGAAAGAAAAAACAAAACCCTAACCTCCTTGGTCTTCAATCCTCCATAACTTCCTTTTCGAAGTTTCGATTGACGAACCATTTGCACTCACACGTCACTCTCCTCATTCTCTTCGATTTTAACTAGGTATTGGACGAGTACCTCGAAATTTTTCACCCAATTTTATTTTCTCCTTTCAATTCGTGTTTTGATTTGGATTTTGAGAAAATTTTGTGATTTTGGTTATTCAAGAGTGCTTTAATATGAGCTATTGGTGAGTTCCATCATCAATCTCAGTAGGTTAAGGTAAGAAAGCATTATCCCCTTTCAATTGTCCAATCTTATGAACTTTAGGTTGAGAAATTGTGGACTTTTGTTGTGAATAGTGAAATTGTTGTGTTGGTCGGTGCGGGGTTGAGTTGTGGATCAAGTGGCGAGATTTCGGTGAATGTTGGAATTGCCTGTGAAAGGACTCAAGGGTTTGGAACTGCTGTCATTAATGTATGGTTTAAGTTTTATTTAAATACCATTTTTATGTGACATGAAGTCCTAGGTTAGATACCCCTAAGATTAGAATTAAATTGTATGATTGGATGGAATTGATATGTTTACTTGATAGGTTGATGAATTTGACTTAGTTTGGTGATTGAAATTGTAATATGATGGAGTATGTGAAATTTATTGGTAGAATAATTGTTTATGATTTATGAATTGAGAAATCGATGAATGTTGGGCCAGAGGCCGTGAATTTTGGGTTGGAGGCTGTGAAAGGTAAGTTGAGGTAAGTATTGGTGTACTATGTTAAAATTTGTTAGGAATAAAGATTATGAGTTGGATGATTTATTTTAGTTTGATTGTAAATGTATGTAATGATGGATTGGTATAAAATATGTACATATTGTGATTTGAGAAGAGTGGTGTATTGATGGGGCTTGGTATATATTAGCGTCATATTGAGGATGAGAGTTTTATGACGTTGATGAGCAATTGGATATGTGTATTTGTGAGATTGATATGAAATAACTTGGTTCTAAATTTAGGCTTGAAACTTGATTTTGGATGATGAAGAATTTTGGGAATTTGAGGAATGTTGGTGGTATAGGTGGAATAGAGGTTTGATTTTGTGTAAAATATATTTTTTTAAAAAAAAAAAAAACTATTTTGGATGTGTTGGCTTGAGTTCAAATGGTTTGATTTTGGAGAAAATGCAAATTTGGTAAAAGCCTAAGTTTTGGCAAAAACAGATTTTAGCCAACTTCGGCGGGCTATAGCTCGACCCTTGGAGTTGAAAATTCAATGAAATTAGATTTTTATGAAAATTTATTCAATAATATTTCTAACGGTTAAAGAATGATTGAAAATTAATTTTAACAAAAAAAATTATACGCTTCAAAGTTTTGGTAAAAAACTGCATTTTTGCAGCATATCAGCTTTTTCTAGATACTGATATGCATGCATACGCAGACACGGCATGCATATGCGACTTTGGAAAATTTTGGGTTCGCGTGTATCCGAGCCAATGCTTCTGTCCAGGTACTCACGTACGCGACTGTGGTCCGCGTATGTGACACTGCCAAAAGTTAGACTTATGCGTACGTAAAAGACATGTGTACGCATGACCACCCTATTTTGCAGTAAATATATTTTTATGTTTCTAACCATTCTTAGCCTTCTAAACCTCTGCAAGTCCTGTTATGAGTCAAAAGCCGGTATAATAGAGAGTAGAGGAGTTAAGAATGAGAATGTATGAGTTGAGTTAGTGAATTGAAGAAAGATGGATTAAATGTAATGAGAAATGAGGATGATTGATTATGATTAAGTATGGTGACAATGGTTATGATAATGAGAAAAGATGATGGTTGATTTTGATTGAGGATGATGAGGATGATTATGATGATGGAGAAAGATGATGATTGATTTGATTGAGGAAGATGGGAATGATTATGATAATAAGAGATGGCGGTAATTGATTCTGACTATGACTATGAATGAAATAAAATAAGATTGAGAACGAGTTTAATAATGAATGATGGGGAGTAGGGAGCCAGAGTTTGGTAAATTGATGACAAATTGGGGAGGTTAAGGATTCTTTCTCTTGTCGCACTAGGGAGTTGGATAGAAGGTTGAGGATTTCCTTCGATTCAATTATGTATTATTAATTCAATTTTTGGGTATGTTTGATTATGTCTGATTGAATTGAGATTTGGATTGATATGGTGAGGACGGTGACTTTGTCTCGCTCACGTATAGGAAAGTTGATATTGAGGATTCTCTCTCTTGCTGTGATAGACAAAATGAGGTTGAGGATTCCCTCTCTTATTGCGATGGGCAAGCGGGGTTGAGGATTCTCTCTCTTGTTACATTAGGAAATTAAATAGAAAAGGTTGAAAATTCTCTTCGATTCAATTTATGGTTGTGGTATGAACGAGTGAGGTTGAGGATTCCCTATCGTTACATCACAGTCTCTCTCTAAATGGGAAGTTGAGGATTCCCTCCTGGAAGGTTGAAGATTCCCTTCGTGTTGAGAGACGATATCCGGGTTAGCTACTGGATGTGTTAGGTTCTGGCTGTATGACCGACAGATGAGCACATTAGCCATAGGGCAGACATGCATCATTTGTACTTGATTACTTTGTTTAGGTTTGCTATACTTTTGGCTTGTTAATTTGTGCATATTAAATGATTTTGTGCTAATTGCTTTACTTGATTATACTTATGTTTTATTTGCCTGTTTTGCTTGCGTTTGTATATCTTAGAGGTTTCTTATGCTAGCTATGGTGACGCTGAGGGCTGCTTTTGATGAGATGAATTAAGCTCTCTAGGTAGATGCAGTGGAGTGATTCCACTTGCTACGAGTGGAGATTTGATGTGTTGACATAGGATCACTGAGTTTGAAATATCTGAGGGCTGTTCCGGTCAAAGTTGGAAAGGTGTGGCAATAAAGAGGAAAGTGAATTAGAGTAGAATCCCCTAGGATAGTTTCCTAATTATGGATTAGTGAGAACCTAGGATGGAAATAATGATGTGTTGAGTTTAAGATTGCTTAGTGAGTTTTCTGTTGCCTTATATTGTATTTACTTGGTATTTTTACTGTACTGAAATCCATGGGTTAAGGTTCTCATTCCGTATATATTCCTTGTTTTTCAAATGCAGATCCTGATGCTCTGCAGTAAGCTAGAGTTCGTCTGGAAGACCGTGAAGCTTATTCTGAATTTCGTTTTGTATTTTGTTTAGACTTCTCCCTTTTATTTTGGAAAACATTGATGATGTATATGTAGATATTTCTTTTGAATCTTGCCTTTAGAGGCTCTGATGTACTTTTGTGAGAGATAGGATGGTTATCAACTGTTTTTATTATTGTAACCCTAGCCACCTAAACTTCGCAAGTCATGACTAGTGGCTATTATACATAATTATATATATTTTGCCTTTAATCTATTCTACCTTTAAAGTTTTATTTTACCCTGCTTTTGCGAATGCATTACTTTTTGATACGTGTATGTTCGCGCTCGCGATTTTCTTTAATCCCTTTTTAAGCTTCTCGTTTAATTACTCTTTCTAAATATATATGTATTACAACTCCACCTTGAGTTGTACCACCTTATTATCATTGACTTATAACTCGAGTATAAGAATTTAAAAGTTAGGGTGTTATAATTTGAGCTGGGACTTTCACGATGATGACGACAATGCTGTTGAGAATATTAGTCATGGGAAGAAGGATTTGAAGATAGAAAGTGATGGGAAGGGTGTTACTTCTGATTCTAAAACTGATGGTGGTGATAAACCAACGAAGGTGGATCATGAAAGGAATGTGGCACTCAATCTAGTGTTGTTGCAACTGTAAGTGATGGTGGTGATGGTGAGTTGGATGTGAAATAT
>NC_029785.2:20686929-20688260 GCF_000816755.2 Arachis ipaensis
AGAGAGAGAGAGAAAGAGAAAAGGGTAATTTGGAATTTTTGGGTAGTTTTTTATGATTTGGATAGTTTTGTCGTACTAAACCCATCTTTCATGGGTACACTTCAATTTCATTATTTCGTGGATAGATTTGTCATCGTCTAGAACTTTCATGGATAGAAATGGCAGTTTACTCATATTTCATATTTAATTCTATCCTTATAGTAGAAGTAGGAACCTTACTTTCTTGTGGTTGGCAAAGTATTATTGATGGGAGGCGAATTATAAAGAAAGGCATCAGTTGGAAAGTAAATTCTGGTGATATCTAAATATTCCGTGAACCATGGCTCCCTCCTCCTTACCCTTTGACTGTTCCACCATCTGCGACACTGCTATCAAATAGTTACCATCTGTTTTGGGTGAAAGACCTATTTTTGTTAAATAAATAGTGGAACCAAGCATGAATCTCAGATCTTTTTCCTCCAGAAATTGCTTAGTAAATTCTCTCCATAACCCCGGGAGAAGGTGAAGATAGAATTCAATGGGTGATGAACAGAGCAAAAATATATGATATTACACTTGGATATAGGATTGCTCACTAATTTTACCGTATTTTCATTAAATTCAATCCAAACTTCATGCAATAAAGGCTAGTTTGAAGCCATTTATGGAAGCTGAAAATCCCTCACAAGATTTTGCTCTTTGCGTGAAAAATTCTCCATGGTAAGCTTCTTGTTCTGCTTCTCATCCACTAGCACTTTCCATCCACTCCAGCAACTTGCCTAATCTGCAATTCAGTACCAGAATCACTCATGCGCTGTCAATTTTTCTATGAAAATGCTAATCTAGTGTGGAAAACAAGTTATTTGGCTTACCTTATCCCAAACCCTAGATGTTCCTTGTTCTTCGATTAGTTGAGTGATTCAGTATTACAAGCTGGACTTCAGGAAACAAGCCCTCATAGAGCTCGACTGATTTTAATTATAACTTGAAATATCTGGAAGGAGAGATGTCGGCGAGTCTTCAAGCATATCCAAGAGTTTCCGGAGAAAGTGCTAGCAACATCGCTTAAGTTGAACCAGAAACTATCTATTTTTCCTTCTGCATAATGCCCTAAGATTTCTTTTCTTATTTTCTTCTCTATGTTATTTTCTTCTTAAAATTTTACTGATTCGTGAATATCTGAAAATCTCCTTTTTTTTCTATTTCTTATTCTAAATTTTAGGCAATGTATTTATTTTTCTATTGAATAAAATATCACTATTGTCTTTAAAAAAATTACACTTTTAAAATTTGAATTTTAAAATTAAAAATCTAGAAATTTATTTTAAGAAAAAAATAATATGAACCAGAAC
>NC_029785.2:20688287-20713121 GCF_000816755.2 Arachis ipaensis
CTATTAATTCAATATTTTTAATTTAAAAATTTAATAATATATTTCTAGTTCACACTTTTAAATACTGTTCTCTAAGGATGCGTTTGATTCGGAGAAGACAAGACACTAAGAACAAGACACAAAAGACAGAAGAGTAAATTATCAAATTAGCCCCTGAAAGATCATGCCATCTCTATTTTGGTCCTCGAAAGAGTTTTTTAATCAATTTCATCCCTGAAAGATTTTAAATTAGTCATGATAGTCCTTCTGTCACTACTCTCACTAACGCCGTTAGTGAAGCTTAGCTATCACGTTAAATCATATTTCACCATATAAAACGACGACGTTTTAAGCTAAGAGAGTTGATTCATGAAACGGCGTGTATGGACTAGCAACGAAGACAAAGGGTCAATTACTCACACTTCAACCACACCTCCCTTACCTCTTAGTAAAAAAAAACCCCATGTTCTTTGTTCTACTCTGAAGTCTAAACCCAGCAACTGGAAGACAAACGAGTATTGCGTCACTTCAACCAACCGTTTGCCACACTAGCTCCAACGATATCACAACGCTTGAGCACCCCCTTCCCCTTCTAATTTCTATTTAGTTAAGTTTAATTTTATTTAGTTAGTTTGATTTTAGTAGTTAATTAGTTAGATTAATTTGTTGTTTAGTGGATTTTAGGTGGTTAGGATAGGTTAGTTTAGTTTAATGGATTCTGATTTTAGCTAAAAGTGTTTAGAATTTTTCTGAGTTGTTGATTGAATTGCTGAAAATTGCTGCTAAGATTGGTTGAAAATTGTTTGATTGTGCAAAAATTCACTGTTTCACAACTGATTTTGATGAATTGTGATGCTAGAATTGTTTCTGATTTTGATAAATTGTGATGCTAGAATTGTTTGGATGATGTTTAACTCTTACCTGTTTGATTGTTGGAACTGTTTTGATTGTTTGGATAATTGTGAACTCCCAGCGTTAAGGTTATTTTTGCTGAAAAGTTGATGCTAGACTTGTCTGCATCATGCTTGATTGTTTTGACAATTGATTGATGGTGTTGTGATTCACTAGTTCGTTGTTGATTTTGCCGAAAGGTTTTTGTTGGAATTGTATTGAATATGCTAGGGTATTATGCCCGTTTCATTTGAGTTTGGAATGATGAATGTTTGTTAGCTAGTTGGTGTGCTGCTGAATTTTTGTCGTTCTTGGTAACCTAATGTTGAAAGCATGCTTGTTTTGTTAAAAAATTGTTGAGAGTTAGATTGAATGGCGTTAATCTAAATTTGGTCATCAATTACTTCTTGCATGTATTGATTGTGCATGTTTGTGTTTGCGCATGCCATGTGTTGTCCATATGCCTCAAAGAGCTTTTTTTTTTTGTAAATTTTGGTCAATTTCTTGAAATTAATGCTTGTTTTAACATTCTTATTATTCTTATGATAAAATAACGAAAACACTTATTCATTCTAATGTAATTATTTTGAAACTAAAATACTATGTAATTTTTTTTTTTTAAATTTACTAAACTAAAACACTTTTAGAATTATTTGTTATTTCTTGAGTTTCTTCTTATGTTATTATTTATTGGTGTTTGTTATGGTATTAATATGTTACTAATATGTTCGCTGTATAGACATGACGACAGGTAATAAAGGTAGATCGAGTGGGTCATCATATGGTCGTGGTAGAGAGCGGACTTCCGCCGAATCCCCCAGGGCTGCCCAGTCATCGCCCTCTATCCCCGCTACCCCGTCGACCCCTGTGATGTCATAGGTGGGTCCATCGGACCAGCAATTCATTATGGTCCCAAACCCAAATTGGGTGCCTCCTACTGCTAGGCCCCCTGCAGATGCAGCGACAACAAAGCCCGCGGGGGGTGATTCCAATGCCCCTGAGCAGGATGCCCCTGCACCATCGACCATCATTCGGCTAAGGACTTGGCCCGATGGTATGCAGTCGTGAGTTTAATTTTTTAATATTAAGTTTGTTTAGCTTAAGTTTGTTTATGACAAGTTTGTTTATCTTAAATTTGTTTATCTTATATTTTTTGTTAATGTGAGGTGTTTTCTCTAACAGGTTTGCACCAACCCCAATGCGTGCACACAGGAGATTACCGAGGTCATTAAGTCCATGTACGACCACCCGTGACTGACCTACACGCAGATCCCAGATGATGTGAGAGAGCGGTGCTTTCAGAAATGGGCGGTAAGAACCCAATTTTGTTTGAATTACTTAACTATATAGGAACTGTATTTCATTCCTACTAACTAATCTTGGTAAATCATTTTGTGCAGTTAAAATTCATATGGGATGTAAAACACAATGTCATAATTAGGAAGACCTATGACCACCACGCCGCTAAGCAGTTTCAGCAGATGATGAGCGACCTTCATTAGGAGAAGGACCACCTGACGAGGTGGATCCGTCCAAACATCAAACATGACTTGGAGGATTATTTTAGAGATAACGAGGAGTTCAAACGTCGCCCCCTGACGAACATCGCTAACAGGACTTCACCCAGGTCGTCCAGGTATACGGGTGGGTCAGTGAACTTCATAAAGACGAAGACCAGACTAGTAAGAATTTTGGCATTGTTTACTATTTTAGTGGTTACTTGAATTAGTTTTTTTACTTCCTTTTTTATTATCAATTTAACTAATTAGATAGTAGAGTAAATGTTAGTTTAATGTCATTGTTTTAGTGGATTTAGGTGGTTAGGATAGGTTAGAATATGTTAGATTAGGATCTGAGATTGCTAGGAAATGTTGGATAGAACCTTTTAATGGTGGCTAAATCCGAATTTTAGGAGAGACTCTGCCAAAATTTTCATAACATTTTCAGTGAAATAAAAAAAATTATAATTATGTTTTCGAAAATACAATTAAGATTTTGGTTCATGCTTATATTGTATGTCATTCATTAATTTGTTCGTTTATTTTATTGGTTGGTTTATATATTAATTTGTAGTCTAAGTCGCTGGAGCATGAGGAGACATTGGCGGAGACCTTCAAGTATACCCATACTTTGAAGGCAAACAAGGAGAGATTTGCCGACGAGCGGTCTGCGGCCAATTATGTGAGTTTAAATTAATCCTAAGTTTCAACTTTATTTAGTTTCAAGTCAATTATTTAACTATTATCCTAATCACTACTAATGTGTGTGATGCAGGAGGAGTACACACAGAGGTTGGAGGCCGCAACCCAGCAACCTCAACTGTCTAGTGGGGCCGATGAAGCCAGCTCCGAGACCTTGGTGGTGGATTCTAATAGGATTTGGCGTGAGACTGCCTCTAAACCCACAAGAATTGCCACTTCGGGTTGGGGTCATTCTTCGCTAGTGGCCTCCGCTCCTCTGCATTGGTGGCTTCTTCTGCGTCTGCCTCTGCCACCAGCCCTGCTGATCCTCAGGAAGTTGTCAACCTGAGGAGGAGGTGCAGAAGCTAACACAGGAGCTTCACCAGTAGGCGGAGCAATCTGAGCAGAGGTATCGAGAGATTCTTGCACGTGTTGCTGTCAGCTCCGACCTGACGGAGAAGCTAAAGCAGCTCAATCGATTGCGACAACAGATGGAGGAGTACAACTAGCAGATGCATGCTGGAGGCAGCGGCAATGCTGCTAATGGGGCACCGACGGTAGCACCTCCTCCACCGCCTCAGTAGAGGGACCACGACGCCGACGACGACGAGGATTTGGGGTTTTACGCATGTTTCTTTGTCTTTACTTCATTGTATTCTACATTTGTGATATTTTATTTTATTAAGACTATTCATATTTTAATAAAATTATTTCTTGATTTCTGGCGACGTTAAATTTCTGCTAACAATTGTGTTAACAAGAGTCTCCTAATTGTGCGTTAATTGTGCCAAAAAAATTTAGGCTTTATAAATTTGACATTACTGTCAGATTTAACGTCAGCGATATCCAACGGTAACTTTAGCGCCTAAACACGTTAAATGGCGCCAACGTTACCGTCGGCGGTAACCATCAACACAAACTCGACAAACCATTGAAAAAGACCGACAGTAACTCCACCGGTAAGCTGTTTTCGGCAATGTTTATACCGTCAACCCAAGGATGACGGTAAATCCGGTGGTAATCTTTTTATCGATAGATTTATTTAATGAACCCGACGGTACTCAGTGATTTCTTGTAGTGCGTGCATCTTTTTCGGTGAGGCTTGGCAACTGTCGCAGTCACACGGCAGCAATGGTTCGAGCTCTTCGCTGTGACAATAATTTCAATTACTACGACAAGACGACGATGAAGAAGACAAAGAAGGGGGGATGAAAAGGGAATGATGCCATTTGAGAAGATGAGGAAGTGGTTGAAGCACAAACCCAGAGGGTTCAGTGAAGGGAAAGTGTAACACTTCTGTTGAAGACAAGTTGCTCGATGAAATGCATTAGAGAAGAGAAGTACAAGCTACTAACTTAAAAAAGCTCAAGAGCGGTGTTGTTAACCCCAAAAACAGTGAAAAAAGAAGAAGAATGATTTAGTTATATTTGAACACTGATCGAATTTTATTCCACAGAGTGATTGCTTTTGTGCTATTGTTCACTTGTTTGTGTTTCATGTTACTATGTTTGGTGAAATAATACATGCATTTTAACTTTTAATCAAATTTTGATGTTTTCTTAATTTTTTTCTTCTTATCCTGAATTCCTTAATCTTTGTTGATTCAAAATTGCAGATTTTAGAGCCTGAAAAGAATATGGTCAAAAAAGAATGCTAGGGTCTAGTGTTGTTTATATTTTGTTGATATTGTTGTTGTTTGTTTGTGCTTGGCCTTTGGATGAAATAAGACATTGTTTTTTGCCACTGTTTACTTCTTGTTTCTGCAATGTCTATAATTTGGCATTTGACTATTACTATTGCCAGAAATTTTGAAGACACTCCAATTGTTCCGATTGGTGGTTGAGTGCGCTTGGTGAACATGCCGAAAAAGAAGAACATTCATACGGATTTGAAATCTGCATTCAAAGGGATTTCAGGCATAATGAATATAGTCCCGGTAGTTAGGTCGAAAACAATGACATTGTCGGACCGTACTATAAGTCGTCGCCATTCAACATTTCTTCTTTGTGGAGAAATAGAGGAAGGTTTTGCTCTGAGAAGGAAGAATGGAATGGAATGAATACATGTGAGGAATTGAAGAGGTGTAGTGAGTGACAAATACACTTTGGGGGGAGAAACGACATCATTTAGCTACTGACAAGCTAAGCTAACATGTCACCTCTGCAATACTTAACGTCATTAGTGACAAAATAGATGGAGTGATTAACTTTTAAATCTTTTAAGGATAATTTTGATTAATTTAATCTTTTGGGGACAAAAATAAAGACCGCATGATTTTTCAAGGACTAATTTAACCATTTACTCAAAGACAAAAATACAAAAATTAGTGTTTTTATATTTTATTTAATGATAAATTAGAACAAATTATAAAAATTCAATTTATTTTTATTTTTTTTCATTAAAAAAATTTTAAGGGAACCTAACAAAACCATATATGATTATATTCTACTTGTGTATATGAAATTGTTAAGAATATTGGGGAAAATGGATAGGAAAGGACATGCGTGAAGTGCATCTCACTTCTCAGATAAAAACACTTTGTTTCATTACTGCATTCGTCTCTCTTCTTCATCTTCTTCTTCACTCTCACTGGCTGCGAGAGAGAGAGAGAGAGAGAGAGACAGAGAGAAAAAAAAAAGTATGCAGAATAAGTGATGAAAATGGCTCTTCACACTCTCTATTTCCTTCTACAATGAAGAAAACTCTCTTCATCATCTTCTCTCAAGAAGAAGATGTCTCCCACAACTCCCTCCCTTCTCGACACCCTCCTCTGCCAAGAAGAACACGACGACACCTTTGACGACACCCGAAACGACGCGTCGTTCCACCTCAACGACAACCACCACGACGAATCACCGTCGTTTTGCCCCGCAAAGCTCCAATCTTTTCCTCATCCCGTTCTGCATGACAACGACCTGTTCTGGGAACACGACGAGCTCGCCTCCTTAATCTCCAAAGAGGGAGAGACCCACGCCGCCGCTGGTAACGACGACGACCACCGTGATGGACTTCTAGATGGGCTTCGAGTTGGGCCCGTTGGCTGGATCACTAACGTGTGTGCGCACTATGGGTTTTCAGCTTTGACCACCGTTCTCGCCGTTAACTACTTCGACAGGTTCGTCACGAGCCTCACGTTTCAAAGGGATAAGCCATGGATGACTCAGTTAACGGCGGTTGCGTGCTTGTCAATTGCTGCAAAGATGGAAGAGACACATGTGCCCCTCCTCTTAGACCTCCAAGTATGTGTTTGTCTCTTTTTTTTGTTTTATTATTATTTTTTTTTTTTTGAAATGCACACCAGGTGTTTGTTGTTATGCTTCTGAAAAAAAGGGGGATTTTCTTTTTGGAGTAGGTGGAAGAATCGAGGTTTCTGTTTGAAGCAAAGACAATACAAAGAATGGAGCTTCTTGTGTTGTCTACTCTCAAATGGAAGATGCATCCGGTGACCCCAATTTCTTTCTTTGAACACATTGTTAGAAGGCTTGGCCTCAAGAGTCGCTTGCATTGGGAATTTCTATGGCGGTGCCAGCGGGTTCTTCTTGGCGTCATTGCCGGTAAGTAAGTAAGTAAGCAATGTATGCTAGAATCTAGAGCAAGACCCTTTTTTTTTAATGCTAATTTATGTCATTAGGTGTTCATATTTTAACCGAATCTGGGTCATTCCATTCAGGTTGATTTGTCCTTTTGTTTATATTAATGTAGATTCAAGGGTTATGAGTTATCTTCCATCTACATTGGCTGCTGCTACGATGATCCATGTTATTAAAGAGATTGAGCCATTTAATGCAACTAAGTACATTAGTGAACTTCTGGGACTACTCAAGATTAGTGAGGTTTGTCTTTTGTCTTATACATATCTATTGATTTGTGTTAAATATGATGCTGAATGCTGATTTGATGAGTAATTGGGACATTTTTGGTGGTGATCTAATAGGAACAAGGGAACCAGTGCTACAAACTCTTGCTGAAATCATTAGTTTGCGAAGAAGGTATTACTGACTGTCTTCACCAGATGCACAAGCGCAAGCGCAACCGCGAATCTGCCCCGAGTAGCCCGGGAGGTGTCATTGATGCTTCTTTCAGTTGTGAAAGCTCAAACGATTTGTGGGCCGTTGCGGCATCGTCGGTTTCACATTCGATGGAGCCGCTGTTTAAGAGGAGCAGAGCTAAGGACCAGCAGATGAGACTGCCTTCTGTTAGTCGCGTGTCTATCGATGTTCTTAATAGCCCTCATTAATAAGGAGCTTAGTAGTTTTGCTTCAAACATGGTAGCTTTCTGTTGCATTTATTTGGTAGTTATTTTATTGAAAATGCAACTATTTTATGTTCTTAATATATATACATTTCTTGCAAACTACTTGAAAAGTCTATTGAGGCAGAGACTAAGTTCCCTTCTGTCTACTTTGTTGATTAATGTGGAATAGGGATCTGATATTGAGTGGAAAAACGAGTTGTAAACTTGTAATTCTATCTGAGTTAATCTCTCGAATGCAAATTCTATCTTGTTTATACAAGATATTTGTCATTAAGAATCAAGAGACAAGATTCTAGATCTCCCCTGTTTGTGCAGAGTAGGAACTGCTGCTGAAGAATTGAAGATTGATAACTGGAATAAATGACCATTTGTATCCATAAAAGATGAAAACACTGATATATGTACCCACACTAGATCGAAACTAAACTTGTACCCACGTAAGATGCCCTCCGTGTGACAAAAGTACCCTACGTGGCACTCCAACCCTCCAAAGACAGGATACTTTTGTCACACGGATGGCATCTTCTGTGGGTACAAGTTTAGTTTCGATTTAATGTGGGTACATATGTCAGCGTTTTCATCTTTCATTGGTACAAATGGTCATTTATTCTTGATAACTGATAATCAAATATGTGAAATTTCTTTAGTGAATATATTAGAACAAGTTGATGGTCTTGTATAAAGAATTAAAGATATTTGTCACCCTTCTAGTTAATGTTAATGGAGAATTCAACTCTAGTTCTATGTTGAGGATTTTATCGTAGCTTGCTTGAATTTCATTTACTACATACTAAGCATTATATTGGATCTGAGTCATTGATGCTTAATTGACAATATGTATGAATATATATTGGACTTTAAGCAATTTGGTATCTGTGGTTACAAATTATTGCAATGTTTGTTTTTTTAACTGAAGAGTGAAGATGCATGTCCGTGACAAAAGCTAGCTGTCACTGTAGCAAAAGTGATGGAAATTAATCATTGCTTGTTTTGAGCATGTCACTATAAACTATAAAGTGAATTGGTCAAAACCATTTATTTACCACATGATATATAATAATATTTCAAAAAGGGATGAGCTCAAAAAAAATATAAGCAAATTGTTTAACTCTCTGAAACTTTAGGACTTCTATGTTTGTAATTATGTATGGAAAGTGATAATTGAGCAAGGTTGACTACAAAGTTGTTGCCGTTGGGAACAAGAGAAAATGGGTATTCTGTATTCTGGAATCCCACTAAAGAGAGAAAAGAAGGTATAGACCAGACATTATAGTGGATCAAATTTGAAAATGACTAGGGAGGTTGCTTTGCTTCTTAGTTATTACTAAGGTGGTCCTGTTTCTTTGGCTTTACACTTTGAGTTGGTTATGGTTAGCTATGTGTTACAGTGCATAATTTAGTCCTTGTAGCTATGATGGTTTGCAATAGTCATCAACAACATTAGAGATTTTCAAAGTTTGACAGCTACATTTTCAGCCAAACAATAATTCTGGCTGATATGATATCCCTTGAGGGTCAAATTCGTTAGTTTACTTTACTTTGCCTGCTTTTCTCAAATTCTTAAAATTACTAGGGAAAAAAGGTCGGTTCTTTTTTTTTAAATATTGGCTACAGTTGGTGTAATGCGTGATTATGATGCAGCTTTGTATTTTTCTGTGATATCGGAGGCTAAAAGAAAATGGAGGGGGCTAGAAAAACACTTGAGCCTAAGTGACTATAAATCTCAAATTTTGTTATCTCCCTTACAAATCGCCTTCATTATACATCAAATTTCTTCCACCATACTTTTAGTCGCCCCCTCCATTTTTTTCTTTCTGCTATTTGTTTTTGTCTTCTCCCTGCTGTCTATAAATTGCGGGGAGCGATTTCTACTAGCCTCCAATATTACAGCAAAACACACAGTTGCACTATAATTACGCATTACACCAAATATCATCCAATATTCAAAAAAATTAACCATAAAAGGTTGTCTTGATTAATTTGGTTATAAGATTATTTAGGAAATATTAATCCCCCCATTTCTAAAATAAAATAAAATTAAAAGGTTAGTGGAAAGGTCGAAGTTTTGCTTGGTTTGGAAAACCGTGAGTGGTTTACAGTTGTGTTTAGGATAAAAGTAGAGATAATAGATATAAAAACTTGCTTGATTAAGAAACAAAGATAAAGGCAAAAATATAGACAGGTAAAATAAATATAGAAAATTTTTGTATTTCTTAATAGTGGGAGATGAAAATATTTGTTTCATTTTTCTGTTTTAGATGCATTATTCAAATATAGCATAAAGTTTTCTATTGATTCAATCTTTTTGTTTCTTACTATATTGACCAATAAATTATTATATACATAAATTAGGGTTTGAAAATTGAGATAGGATGCCTATTAGATAAAGAACATTAATCCTAATTCAAAAATGCTAATTCAAAGCCTGGGTATGTCTATTTCACAACAAGCAAAAGTATGTGGGACAGTAAATTTCACATGCTATATGTGGATCTTATTTATTTTTTATTTTGTTAGAGTATAAGTATTCACAAATCAAAATAATATCATCACTTTAATTTTTTATTTTTATTTTTATTTTATTAGAGTATAGGTATTACCAAATTAAAATAACATCATGGAGCATGGTTTAAGCTAAACAAGTCATTCTCACATTAATCCACAAACCCCAAAATTCATACTGCGGAGAAAAAAAATTAATTTTATTTACTCAAATAAATTTAAAATAATTATCCAAATCAATTTCTAAAATTTTTAGAATTAGATATTTTAATCCCAGATTTCACAGTCTATATATGATATGGGAGACAGATAGCATATAGTCAAGTCAATAATTTTGGAGCTAAATGTATGTTGCGTGTGTATGTGTCCAAAGGGACCAAAATTAAGAATAATTGAATACATGAACATGCATGCGCAGCCGAAAGGATCCTTATTGAGGAGCGTAAGTAAGAATAGGCAGCTAGCATCAACGCATCATTGACTAGCCTAAGCTAGCAGGGCATGCTCCTCATGCACGTACTATTTTTCATATGTGCCTTGTGATTTTGGTGAAAAATTCCAAAACATCATGTACGCTAGGTTTTTTGTGTATACTTTTGGATACTTTCATACTCTAGACATTTTCAACAGCCCTAGCGTTTGTATACGTACAATCTAGCATGTTTTAGTAGCTTGTACGATTGATTATATCGACTGCCTTAGTTATTAGACAATTAAAGTCACTGACGAAAGGGACCGAAATACAGTTGCCAAACTATTGTATTTTTTTATTAAAAAATTATATTATGTATATATAAAAATTAATTAATAAATTAAATAATATATATTTTTATATAAATATATAATAATTTATTTGATAAATATTTTTTATACATGCAATATTTTTAAAAAAAATTAAAGTGCTCCCATGTAATTAAAGTAATAATATTACAGAGTATACTTTTTTATTCATGACAATAGATCTTTTTTAAATTTTATATTATATGACACTCAGCGGCTCAATTTTTTGGAAAGGGAAAGCTTATGTGTGATCTTTTTCGATATGGAGTGAGGGGATGCAAGACAAATATGTGGGACAGTTTTTTGGCAGTGTGAGATAGAAGAACTCGGACCATGCGAGTTCTTTGGTTTTAAAAATTTGCATAACAAATCGCATGGTCCGATTTGTAGGGGTGAGAAATGATGTGAATTTTGGAACGTTGAAATCGGACACTCCGTGTTGCAAGCTGGGTTTTTTTTAATATGAAATGGAACATAAATCGCATGGTCCGAGTTCTAGGTTGAGAAATTTGAATTTGGGAAGTTTGAAGTCGAACCCTTCGTGTTGCTTGAGTTTGGTATTTTTTTATATGATCTGGAGCATGAAATCGAATGGTCCGATTTCATTTTTTAATATTTTTTTTAATTTGCTTAACCTAGTTGAAGGGTCCGAGTTGATTATAGAGGCTTATATAAAAGTGCGTAACTGGTGGTAGCGATGTACTCGCGTCTTCTTCCCCTTCTTCAACAGCTTCTTCTTCTGTTTCTTCTTTCTGGTTTCTTCATCATTACTTGTTTTGAACCAGAAAATCTAGTAGCCAAGTTTATGCTCTTTGTTTAGTGATTGAGAGAAATGAGTGACAGAGTGTTACTAAAAGTGTATTATTTTGGTCAGATTTTGTTACAAACATCTGAAGGAGTAAAATTTGTTTGTGAAAATTCACTAGATGTTGTTATTCCTTTTACCATTTCATTTTAAGAGCTCAAAGGTGTGATCTGTGAAAAGATTGATTCTGAGAGGTCAAGAAAAATATCATGTATTCTATACAGATATCCCATACCGGTGTTTGGTGGATTCGTCCAATTTCAAACCAAATATGTGACGGACGAAGCGAGCATACAAGAAATGTTTCCAATGTATATTGAAAACCGGGCTCAGATCTCGTTTATTGAGTTGTATGTTGAGTTTGAACAATTTGAGGCCGACTGGAATATTGTACGGGAAGATTATAATAGTGACAGTGAAGAAGAGTTCGAAAGCAACTACGAAGTTGTTGGTCCAGACGGAGATGAAGATCAAGGTGACGGAACTATGGCTCTAGATGTGCCAGAGTGGCAAATGCACTCGCAAACGAAGTGCCATTTGAGGAGCCCTCATTCATGCGAGTTTTGGACTTAGAAGCCATGCATGTTCCGGAGTTTCCGGAATATATGAGTGCAGGTACATAATTCGTCGTATTAGTATTTTTTTAGTTAGTTATTGATTTAGTTATGAATAAATTAGTATTTATTAACCATTATTTAATCATGCGTTGATGTCATAGTTGTCAGAAGCAAACCAATGATCGAACGGTTCAGGTCACTGGGTCAATCGGTTCAATCATTTGGTTAGTGGTTGAACCGGTTGACCCGGTCCTATGTAAATAAAAAATAAAAAATAGTCAGAAGTTTAAAAATAAAATTCAAGATACATCTATGTTTACTAACATTTTAAAAATATCAAGTTATTTTAAACCAATATGGAACATGAACAATAAATATTTTATTATTTTTACTCTATCATGAATGTTTTTTTCTCTTTATACTAAAATCGTACTTATCTCTTCCAAATACATATTTGAGCCAACTTAAAAATGGTTACTATTCAATTAGTTATGTACTCTCTCATAATGGAATTATAAGTGCGTAAAACAAGTCTTTTACAAGTAATTTTTAAAAATTATTAGATATAATTGTAATTTTTAATTATTAGAATTTTGTATAAATAAGTGCTATAGAATCAGAATAAAGGATTAAAATCATTTCACAAAATACTCTAAATACTCTAATGTCACCCTGACGCAAAGAAATTTATAGAAGAAAACCAAATATTCTTTCCATTTTTTCTTTCAATTTTTCATTTACGTCTTTTACTTCTTTTTTCAGTTTTTTTTTCTTTTTTTATTTTTTTCTTTTATCTTATTCAACTTTTTTATATCTTTTCCTTTTTCTTTTTTTTTGTTTTGTTAATTTTTAGTAAATCGAGAGTGATTCGATATCTAATAGTCTGAAAGCGAAACATATTCCTCTTTGCGAGTACCAATTTTCTCAAAGTGCGTCAAAGGTCTTTTGAACGAACAAAAACTTAAGAAAATCTAAAAACAGTAAATAAAGACTTTGAAAATAAATTGACTTTTAAATGGTTTGCATTGAATTTAAATAAAGCAGTAAAATGCCTTCTATTAGATCAAAGGACTTTTGAAATGGAAAATAAAAGTATTGGAATATAAATTGGACAAGAATGTTAAATGTGGCTCAATTTTATTGAAATGGAAGGCTTATGTGTGATCTTCTTCGATATGGAGTCATGGGGTACAAGACAAATATGTGGGACAGCTTTTTGGCAGTGTGAGGTAACAGAACTCGGACCATGCGAGTTCTTTGGTTTTAGAAATTTGCAAAACAAATCGCATGGTCCGATTTGTTGGGTGAGAAATAGGAATTTCGGAAGATTGAAATCGGACCGTCCGTGTTGCATGAGCTGGGTTTTTTTAATATGAAATGGAAGAGCAAATCGCATGGTCCGACTTCTTTGTTGAGATATTTGAATTTCGAAAGTTTGAAGTCGGACCCTCCGTGTTGCTTGAGCTTGATAATTTATTATATGAACTCGAACATAAAATCGCATGGTCTGATTTCATTTTTTAATAAATTTTTTTGAATCAGCTTAACCTAGTCGAAGGATCCGAGTTGATGGTAGAGGTCTATATAAAAGTGTGTAACTGGTGGTAGCGATGTAGTTGTGCCTCCTTCCCTTCTTCAACAGCTTCTTCGTTTGTTTCTTCTTTCTGGGTTTTTTCATTGCTTGTTTTGAAAAAGAAAATCCAGTAGCCATTTTTGTGCTCCTTTTTTAGTGATTGAGAGAAATGAGTGATAGAGTGTTACTAAAAGTGTATTATTTTGGTCAGATTTTACTACAAACGTCTGAAGGAGTAAAATTTATTTGTGAAAATCTGCTTGATGTTGTTATTCCTTTTATCATCTCATTTGAAGAGCTCAAAGGTGTGATCTGTGAAAAGATTGACTCTGAGAGGGCAAGAAAAGTATCATGTATTCTATACAGATATCCCATACCGATGTTTGGTGGATTTGTCCAATTTCAAACCAAATATGTGACGGACGAAGTGAGCATGCAAGAGATGTTTTCAATGTATATTGAAAACCGTGCCCAGATCTTGTTCATCGAGTTGTATGTTGAGTTCGAACAATCTGAGGCCAACCGGAATATTGTACGGGAAGATTATAATAGTGACAGTGAATAAGAGTTCGAAAGCAACTACGAAGTTGTTGGTCCAGACGGAGATGAAGATCAAGGTGACGGAACTATGGCTCCAGATGTGACAGACGTGGCATATGCACTGGCAAACGAAGTGCCGTTTGAGGAGCCATCATTCATGCGAGTTTTGGACTTGGATGTCATGCATGTTTCGGAGTTTCCGGAATATATGAGTGCAGGTACGTAATTCATCGTATTAGTATTTTTTTAGTTAGTTATTGATTTAGTTATGAATAAATTAGTATTTATTAACCATTATTTAATCATGCGTTGATGTAAATAGTTGTCAGAAACGAACCGGTGATAGAACGGTTCTTGTGTCTGGGACACTGGTTCAACCGCTGGGTTAGTGGTTGAGCTGGTTGACCCGATCCTATGTAAATAAAAAATAAAAAATAGTGAGAAGTTTAAAAATAAAATTCAAAATGCATATGTTTACTAACATTTTAAAAATATCAAGTTGTTTTAAACCATTAAGGAACATGAACAATAAATATTTTATTATTTTTACGCTATCATGAAAGTTTTTTTTTCTTTTTATATTAAAATAATCGTTATTTTTAATTATTATTAATTTATTAATTAGTTTATATCTTTTATACTGTTATATACTACAAGTATTTATTAGAAAATAATATTAATAGATACAATATGTTATTAAAAAATAAGTGAGTTTGTAATTATTGTCCGCACTGGTTTGATGCCTTGTACGGTTCATTTAACGGACCGGACCAGTTAGGATTCGGTTCATTGGGTTTGATGGTCGAACCGGCCGGTCCGGTCCGATTTTTACAACTGATGCTGATGTTCTTATTTTGTTTAGAGTGACATAATAACATGATGTAAGGTTTGGATTTATATCACACTTGATGCAGTAATTATTGATTTACCTTTATTATCGGTTTTGAAATATCTGTGTATTAATTTTTTTTTTGTATGGTAGCTGTCCCGGCAGAAATTCCTATTGTCGCAGATGGTGATTTGCCGTTGGTATGGAATTCAGTTCCAGGGAAGCTGTTATTAAGGCGATAAAAGAGTATACCATACGACGGAGTGTAAACTACCGGGTGTATGAGTCTGAGCTGTTGACATTTTATGCCAAGTGTACACTAGGGGTGCACATGGGTCGGGTGAAGCCGGGTTTGATGTGACCCAGACCCGACCCGAAATATACACCGGGTCTATTTATTAGACCCGATGAAACCAATACACTTTCGGGCCACAATTATACCGGGTAAAAATCGGGTGAAAACCGGGCCGTTAACATTACATTACGTTGATACCTTCTTGTAAGCTAGCATGTAAAAATATCCAAATTTTCAAGACTCCAATCATTATTTAACATGGTAAAATTCACTTAGAAAAATATAACAAGAACCAACCATTCTTCAAAAGTAAAGCATAACCACAATCAATACTAAAGTATAACCACAATCAATACTAATATTGTCTAATAATACCAAATATTTAAATCAATACAAATAACACAATATTATGCATTAGTCTAAAGTCTTATACATTCTAAACATAAAACATTAACTTATAGTTTTATAATGACTAATAACACAAAATATTAAGATTTACAATACTTAGATTCCACATAAGAATAGTCATGATCCATCACTAATAACACAAAATATTAATTGTGTATGATGACCGGGTCACCGGGCCGACTTCGGGTGACCCGAGCTATGGCCCGGACCCGACCCGAAATAATGACCGGGTCTATTTTTGAGACCCTTACCCGGCCCTAAACCCGATGAAATCACACTAAATTAGCCCCAAAAGTGTTCGGGACCGGGCCGGGCCTTCGGGCCGGGCCGGGTCTGTGCACCCCTAGTGTACACAGTATGGGTCAGGGTGTGATTGGCTTATCAGAGTCAACATGATCAACAGGAAGTACTATTAGGTTATAAGGAGGTATAATGGTAGTCACACCTGTACCAGAGCCACCATATCACAAGATCATTCGAAGCTGGATTCTATCACAATTGCAGAAGCAATAAAGCCGTTGGTTGAGGTTGACCCCTCCTTAAAGGTAAAATCGGTTATAGCAGAAGTGCAATCAAAGTTCAACTACACCGTTAGTTATCGGAAAGCATCGTTGGCTAAGCAAAGGGCAGTAGAAAACATATTTGGAGGTTGGGAAGCATCGTACGAAGCGTTGCCTATATGGCTTGAGGCCATGTGTCATAAGGAGCCATCAGCTGTTGTCCATTTTGAGACTATGCCTGCCTATCAAGGCGATGACTTAGTGGGTGATATCCGGGTACTGCATCGAGTATTTTGGAGTTATTACCCCTGTATTAGGGCATTCAGACATTGTAAGCCAGTTATCCAGGTGGATGGGACTCACTTGTACGAAAAGTATAAGGGTTGTCTACTAGTGGCAGTTTCACAGGATGACAACAACAATATTATCCCAATTGCGTTTGCTATTATGGAGGGAGAGACTTCTGATGCATGGCACTTTTTCCTTAGTAACCTGCGTCAACATGTTGTCACTCGGAATAGTGTGGGATTAATATCCACCGACACGAATCCATCAATGCAGCTGTGGAACGCAGTAACGGAGCTTGGTTACCTCCTAGAGCGTTCCATATATTTTTCATCAGGCATATAGAGTCAAATTTTCTGAGAAAGTTCAAGGCACCATACCTGCAAAAACTGGTCATCAACATAGGTAACGCATAGTAAATTTAAGTAAGTTATTAATAGAGTTACCTGCAATACGTGTATTGACCTCTATTTTTTTTTCTTTTTTTTTTCTTGTTATCGTCCAGGATATTCGAGGACGGTGCGGGAGTACGAAGTGCGTTACCAGTGTTTACGGGAACACGGCGAGCCGTATACTAACTGGTTAAACCGAATTCCTCGCGAACAGTACGCACTGGCATTTGATGGGGGCTACCGATGGGGTCACATGACGATGAACCTAGTGGAATGTATCAACTCGGTATTGAAGGGTGCACGCAATCTCCCCATTACTGCTCTTGTAAAGGCAACATTCTACAGACTTAACGAGTTGTTCACCCGAAAAAGAGCGGAGGCGGAAGCCCGGATTAATGCCGGCCATGTGTTTTCTGATATTGTGACCTCAAAGTTGCATGCAAACCAACTTGCATCAGGAAACATTCAGGTTAGCTGCTTCGACCAGCAGAATGAGGTCTTTGAAGTGCGCGAGATGCCGAGTGGCCTGGAGTTTGCAGTCGACCTACGTCACCTTCGATGTGACTGTGGTGAGTTCCAGAGAAACTGGATCCCATGTCGACATGTGTTCGCATGTTGTGCCAACCAACGACTGGATTAGCAAGTGTATGTGCATGATGTGTATAAAATGGAACAGATTTGGCGGGTGTACCGAGCTAGGTTTAGGCCACTGGGTAATCCTACTACATGGCCTGCTTACAACGGACCTCGGTTCATACTGAATCCGTACCTGAGACGCGTCACCAAAAGTCGCCTCAGGATGACGCGCTTCTTGAATGAGATGGACACGCGAATGTTACATCGTCCTAGGCGATGCAGGCTATGTGAGGCTGAGGGACACAGTCGTAGCAAATGTCGTCAATCAGCTGGTGCAAATGCCAACAAAGATGCTCAGTAGATTCACAGTCATAAGATGATATGATATATGTAACATTATATAGTATGACATGAATTGTCCAATTTATGTAACAAGATATGATATCTATAGCTTTATATAATATGACATGAATTGTCATATTGAGTTAATATGACCTGATATATGTAGCATTATAACTTATGACAATCTAGTATAATTAGATACCTATAGCATTATATAATATGACATCAATGTTTCAGATCATTAATACATACATAAGTTCATTAATACATAAATAATCCAAACATACAAAGTAATCTAACCATAGTCCGGATCATTAATACATATTGTCCAAGACATACAAAGTAATCTAAACATAGTCCACATCATTAATACATAAATAAGTTCATTACACAACAACTACTTTCTCATTGCCCACTTTACATCCTTCACAAAGCTCTTGCATTTTTTGGCGGCCTTTTTAAACACAGATGGAGTGTACCGATTAGCGCTTCGACGTGGCGGATCTACCCTCAAATTGTAACCTTTGACTGTGTCATCTGGAGTGCGTGCCTGACCTGTATACAATTTAATAAAAACAATTAAATACACTACATAAGGTAATCAAACCAACAAAGATACCACATATCAATTATTCAAATCAAACGGAGATACCATTTATGACCACAAAATAAGTAACTAATCAAACATGTAAAGCAAAATACACAATATAATACCATCATTACGGGATTCTTCATCCTTATCGAACTCCTCTATTTCATCCTCCGCATCCTCGTCCTCGTCATCTGGGTCATCTACTAGATACGCATCGGTCTCTTGCTCGAGTGTGTTAGCATTTTCTTCAATGAGTCCCACGGAAACACGGTTAGAGTTTTGACTGTTAAGAATTCCGCGTCCACTGTCACTTCTACTGGAGTCAACAGATACGAACCCTCCAGAAGCAACCGATGAGGTACGGCACGGATGCCTCGCATCCAATGCATACCTACCTGCCATGAACTCAGGCTGATGGCCATATTGTGATTGTCCTGCATCTGCAGCCATGAACCCAAGCAACTGGCTAAAAGAACCTCCTTCTGCTGGGTCAAACTATGACATACCCCAATATTGTTGATGTATTGGCAACGACGGGGTGTACTGTGTCTGAGGTACATACTGGCCTGAGGACTGAGGTTGTTCTTGTGGAAGCGGATTTGGAGGTGATGGTGGCGGCGACTGTGGCTCCTGCTCTTCATTGTCATCATCCATATCCTGATTACCCTCATCATTCTCTTGAACCACAATATTTGACAAGTTCAAGCGGTCCCCAAACTTTGATCGGTACCAGTACATGTAAGTTTCCAATGGATGCTGTGAAGGCATGGGAAGCTCAGTAAGAACGTGGTTATACCTGTTAGTCCAATGCATCACCCAAAATGAATGACTCAGTGCCATGGCCCAATTAAGATTCTTTGGCCCAGTCAGGACTTCTCCATGCGCCTTGTCCAGATTCCGTTCCTGATGAGGCACTCCCTGAACAAAACCGAACTGTCACCTATACCTATCGGTAGCATGCCACTAGATGCATTCGAATGACACCAACGACACTGTAGCGCTCCAGACAACCGACTGCATGTAGATTTCGACAGGAATTATGTTCAGATCCACATGATCCACAGCATAAGCAACCCATACAAGCTGGGAAAAACAAAAGAAACTCATGATTACAACCTACATAATAGTAACAATAACAATGCTTCATAAGAATTACCCAGACCCTAAACCGGAAACTAATACTTCTTTAATGAAAACACACCTGACCTTCCTGAAGTTCATCAAAGGCCTTCCTAAAGTGAGCTAGCGTCAGATATCTATATCGTTGGTCACCACGCTCCCAGTTACGCTACCTAATATGATATATTTAATTAGCTCAACTGAATTCTAAATATCAAGATACGGGTACATTGTAACATAATATTACCTATTTGCTAGCGAAAAACTGTGGAGATTCCTAGGAAGCGGCGATAAATATGGCAGTCGGATCCAAGCCCAACAGAACAGAAGTGTTAGAGGACCATCGATTTCCTTACAGTCAAAACGAGATGCCCTGCATAACGCCCAGGTGTGCTAGGCATGCCGATCCCCAATTGTACTATCCAATACTGCCAAAATCACGAAGCAAGGGTAGAAACTTCCAGTGCACACTTGTCCCAGATTTATCCCCAAACAAGATCGTCCTGATCAGCAACATATAATGGCACTTCACATACCTCTGTATACTGTTTTCATCATTCAACTATAAATTTTCTTTTAGATCCCGCAGCCACGTCAGTTTTATGCAGCTTCCTCTACAGTCTGACTTACGCGGTACAACTCCAAATTGAAGCAAACACTCCGCCTCCAAGACTTCAAAACTACTCAGTGTCATCCCTGTGACTGGAAGACCATCCGTCGGAAGACCAAGAATTAGAGCCACATCTTCAAGAGTCATGGCACATTCACCAATGGGAAGGTGAAATGTATGTGTGTTTGGGTGCCGCCGTTTGATTAGAGCATTCACCAGTGCTTTCTGATATTGGACGACCCCAATCTGAGATGCATGATAAAAACCAGTAACTCGTAAATGATCCTCTACCCTATCGTTGTACCAATCCGGAAGAACTGGGTGGTCACATGTCAACATTCTTAATTTCTACAAAAAACATAACAAATTATTAGTCAAGCTCATTAACAATTGCTAACTTACTACTAAAAGATAATAATTTTTTAACCACAGCAACTAAAACAATAAACTCCTACCAAAATTAAATAACTGTCATTGTTACAAAATTTGCACAACTAACTCAACAAAAAATAAATTACTATCATAAATTATTTTACTAAATCCTTATAAAACAAATAATTCTAACTTCTAAAATTAATTATTAATCCTTAAAATTATTCATAACTAACTACTAATAATAATAATAACTAACACATAAATTCCTAATCAAAATTCTCAACAATATTATTACAACATCTAGAAGAATAATATCTAATATTAATTAGTCATTTACTATTATTTATACATATTTTCTTTAATTATAAAAAATAATAATAATCAGTCTATGCCTAAATTCATTTTCTAACAACATTAATAACAATTAACTTGCTAACAATGATAATTATAATTAAAAATTTTAAAATATATAAATATAAAAAATTTAAAAAATTCAAAAAAAAACTTACATAATCAGGATGACTGAGATAATGTATAATATGAAGCTCAGGTCGATCAACATCTTTAACTTTGTGTTTCTTTGGCATGTTGTTATTTCTTCCACCATGCACAACTGAGAAACGGAGAAAGGAAGAAGAAGAAGGTTGGGTTTGTTTTGAAAGTGAAATCTGAAAGTGATTGTACTCGGATGGTGAGAGTGGGTTATACTTGGGTCTTTGTTTGGTTTCAGGGCACCGTTCGGGGAAAAAGTTGCTGCGCGACGCGTGTCCATCGCCTACTAAACCGGACCGTGCATTTGGTGAAACGCAACTCGGACGGTCCGTTTAGTGAATTGAAACTCGCAGGGTCCAAGTTGTGGTTCCACTGACACTACAACATTGTGAAGTACCTCCCTCCCCCATATCCGAGTCCAACACCACTCATGGCACAATATTGAAATTAAAAGGCAACACTCAGCACCTTCTATATAAATACGAGTTGATTTTACGAACACTTCATGCTTGTCTTCCTTAGATAAGTTAAAAGCAATGTGTAAAAGTAAAATTAAAGTGGAAAAAAAATTAGGGTTCACTACAAAAAACGTCTTCGAATTATTTTGACATTGACAAAAATACCTTCAATTTTTGTTATTGATAAAAATATTCTTAAATAATTTAAAAAAGTATCAAAATTGCGCATCCGCTGAAACAGAAAAAGTTCGTTAACATTTTAGTCTGATGTGACAAACGAAAAAGTTGATGTGGTCTCGTTATATTTTTATCCCAAATTAAAAAACCCTAGACCCCCGATTTCTTCTCATAACTTCATTCTCTCCCATCTCCTCTCACTGTCTCACTTCCTCCAACCCACCTTCTAACTCACTCACCATCTGCAGCTTCCGTTGCCGACGAACCACCACTGCCGCAGCTACATTCACCTCCCTATTCTCTACCTCTCTTCTTCTCTCACTTTCTCTTACTTACTTTTCCTCTCTTCTTGTCTGACTTCCTCCTACTCGCTCTTCCTCTTTTAACCAAAAATGATGAAATTAAAAAACTACAGCACAACCTACAGTCAGAACTAGAACGCGAGCACAATCAAAACCGGAAGACAAGCGCAAAAATCGGAACTGGAAGGCAAGCACCACGACCAGAATTAGAACGTGAGCTTAGCTGAATCTGGAAGGCTAGCACGACCAGATCTAGAAGGCGAGCATAACGGGATAGAGTTGGCTCCTCCATCGGTGTTGGAAGAGATGCTCGGACAGGGGCAGCGACGAGTATGTGCAGTGGTAGTGTGCCTGAGAAGGATGCCGCCATTCACCGCATGCATTCCTCGCTCGCACTGCTCTTCTCTTGTCTGTGGTTCTTGCTCGCACTGCTCCTTTTTTGTTGACGATCCACCACTATTTCTGCTTTTGCTTTCTACCTGAGTCTTGATTCTTTTAGTTGTTCTTGTTGTAAAATTTTTTTTATTTGGTTTATTGTTGATTACTGATTAATGCTACTATTGTTAATGAATTATGGTTTTAATGAAATTAGAGTTTAAATTAGGTTTTTTCCTTTTCAATTTGGATATGTTTTAATTGATAAAGTTCAATTAGATTTTAGAAAGAAAGTTTAATTTGAATTTGTTTCTACTTTATAATTTTGAAAAGGATAATGGGTGTTGATGGTGAGGAGGTGAGAAAAGGAAAGCGAGTGATAGAGAGTGAAGAGGAAGTTAGAGAAGAAAAAAGGGAGAGGATAGGAAGGGGGTGGAGTTGCGATGGTGGTGATTCGCCGATGGCTCTGTTGTGGCAGGCAAAGGTGTTGGTGACTGAGTTAGAGGGTGGGTGAGTGAGAAGAAATATGAGAGAAGAGAATAAGGGGTTCCGTTTGCCACATATGCTATTCTGTTTGCCACATCAAACCAAAACGTTAACATACCTCTTTTGTTATAATGAATGTGTAGTTTTGGCGCGTTTTTAAATTATTTAAGGATATTTTTGTCGATAATAAAAATTAAATGTACTTTTATTAGCGTTTGAATAATTTGAAAGCGTTTTTGTTGATTAATCCAAAAAATTAATTGCTTATAAAAGGATAAAATGAAAAGTTAAAGTTGGACATCCAACATTGTGAATCCTCTTTGCGTATATGATAATGCGAGGAGACTTATGTAACAATGACAACAACAGCATGGGGCATAATAAAGCCTTGGCATCCCTAACTTATTTTTACTTGTGTCCAAACTCCAAATAGAGCCTTGGCAACGGCATGAATAGGGGAGGGAAAAGGACTCATCTACAGTGAACTATTGTCTGATTATGCTGACCTACGTGGTAAGGTGCCAATGAATTGTCCACACCCAAGTGGTTATAATACCGTCACGTCAACCAAATACACAAGTAACAAACGAAATTGATAGGGAAAAAATTGGTAAAATATTATTTTAATTGTTAATATTTAAAATAAATTTTAATACAGTTGTTTAAATAGAAAAAATTTATCGAATTATTCTGTTTATCTATTTAAACAAATAATTTTTTTAAATTAAATTTATTTAAATTTTGAATTAAATTTAAAAGATAACAATTTAAACAAATTAGTTCGTAAATTAAATAAGTGATTCATTTATTTTCTTTTCATATTTTCTTAATAAATTAGCAATTTATTGTCAATATTTCTTTTCATTCAATATGAAAAATCGATTCATCAAATAAAAAAACTATTAAATACGATTTTAAGGTTAACTCAATTTTGATTCATATGGTTTAGTCTGAAAATAAAATCATCTATAAAATTTTTTTGCATCCAAATTTATTTCTAAGGTTTAGTTTGGTTTTAAAATTATCCTTTTTACCTAAATTTTAAAATTTTAAACCAAATTACCCATAACAAAAAAAAAAAAAAAAATAGAAAAAGAGAGAGAAGCACAGGAGAAGAAGGAGGAGAGAAAGACACTGTCCGACACCGTTGTCTCCTTGCCGCTCCTTTCGTTGTGCTCGTCCTGGAGCAAGAGAACGATGGGAGAGAGACCAAGATGAGAGATAGAGGAACGAAGTAAGAGATCTCCAGAATAGAAACAACGATGCCAACATCAAAAGGAGAGATACAGAGAATAGGAAGGTGGTGACGACGCCGATGAAGGAGGACGTCGCGCACTGCTGCGCGTTCATGAGCAGGCAGAAGAATGTAGCGGCGAACAACATCGTGAAGACAACATCGACGCATGTAGATCAGACGGTAGAGTCAGAGTCGCGTAGGCGGTTGAAGCATGATTGCGATCATCTTGGACAAAACTGGAGCTAGTGCGTTGTCGTGGAAGCACGTGAGGAGTTTTGAGGATGTTAACGCATTGCCTCCGGACTGGTGATTTGGAAGAAGAATCGGTGTTGTGGATGCAAGAGAGAAAGGAGGAGAAGGATTCAGGGATGAGAGTTCTGGTGATGGATGTAAGATCCGGTTAATTAACGGCTAATTAACCCATAAATGAGAATTTATTCTAGAAAGCCAAAAATGTTATTTTTATGGCTTAATATGATAGAGGAAATTGAGACGAGAATTTCGGTACCAATTTTATAGAAATCGGACCAAGATTGGACCGAACGGGCCAAACCGGGCCAACCGGACCCAAAGTGGGCCCTTGGCCCAACTAAACTAAACCAAAACCCTAGTTTTCAGCACTCTCTCTCCTCATTTGAGACACTAAACACGCTGAAATGGAGGCCATGGAGGGAAGAACACTCTCTCAACTTCCTTCTCCTTCCCGTGGCTCCAGTCAGAATTGACGATACTAGTATCAAACGATTGCGTGGAAAAGAGGTTTCATTAGTCAAAGTGGCATGGAGTCGAGGCGGTGTTGAGAAACACACTTGGGAACTTGAGTCGGAGATGTGAACGGATTATCCGCACTTATTCTCAGGTAATTGAATTTGAATTTGAATTTTGTGGGCAAAATTCCCAATTAGGTGGGTAGAATGTAAGA
>NC_029785.2:20713345-20716279 GCF_000816755.2 Arachis ipaensis
TATATATCTTGTTTAGATACTTTTATCTCCATTAAATAATACAAACTGTGATGACTCCTTCTAGAGGGGATTTTTGGAGAATAGGTTTTCTGTATTTGTATCCCTTTGGGTTTCCTTTGGGGTTTCCTTATTTTATTATATGTATATATTATTATGCTCGGACCGGTTATCTTCGCAGCCGGATTTTGAGTCTT
Source organism: Arachis ipaensis (assembly GCF_000816755.2). NCBI lineage: Eukaryota > Viridiplantae > Streptophyta > Magnoliopsida > Fabales > Fabaceae > Arachis > Arachis ipaensis. The sequence continues at coordinate 20,713,540 of NC_029785.2, forward strand.
GATATTCCCGTTTTTGACACTCTTTATATATATGATCTTGCGTTAGCTTATCCTTTGCTCGTTACGTTATCGATCGGAGTGTTGCGCGTTTGAGTTACGGTTTTTGTTTACCCCTTTTTCTTCAAAGGCTCCTAGTTATAATCAATCATTCATACTACTATACGTACTAAATTTTTGTTTTAGAGGTCGTAATACCTTGCCATCTCTGAATTATGACTTAAGCATAAGACTCTGTATGGTAGGGTGTTACAATGGACTCGAGCTCTACTGTGGCAATGGCGAGCGTCTCAAATGATATGGAAAAAGGGTGGTGGTAGCGGTAAAGATGATGGTGAAGAGGTTTGTTAGAGAATGGTGGTGATGTTGGATGAAGACGAAGAAGAAAAAAAAAAGAAATACTGGGTATTTTGACGAAAAAGGTTGTTTGAGAAGAGTATTTTGGTCCAAAATATTATTTTGAAACAAAATTGAACATTACAAATGTATATTGTGAATAACGTAAACAACAGTTTAAAAAAAAGATAAATTTAAATTTAAAATTCAAATTCTTAATTAATTAAATAATTATTAACAGATTCTCTTTTTTATTCATCTCCTTCTTCTCCTCTCACCTAATCCTCAAATCCCTCTCTCTCTCTCTCTTTCTTTTCCAATCCAATGAGCCATTCTCTCCTCTTTTTGCTCTCAGCCTTCCTCGCCATCCTTGTCTCTGCCGTCCGGGACCCCGATGAAAAAGTTATTTTCACCTTCCTTCCAAAGCTTCCAAATTTTTCAAAGTGCCTTTTGACGACAGTGACAATGTAGAGGAAAGAACTCGTTGGGCCATTTTAATCGCTAGTTCCAATGGCTACTGGAATTACAGACATCAGATATTGTCATTCTGATACTTCTGTTCTTTCAGGCTTCATTTTTTTTATGCTTTCCTTTTCTCAACGCTTTCCCTTGTCAATATTTTGTTCCTTCTTTATTTGACTGTTTAGTATGAAATTGATAAACTATTATTGAATGTTCATTTTATTAGGTATGTAGATGGTTATTTTTCATTCTAAAGTGGACGTTTATTTAATTTGAATTGGATTTAAGTAGATATAATAAAATTTGATGGATGTTCATTTTACTAGATATGTGGATTGTTATTTTCATTTTAAACTGACGGCTTGATAGAGAAAAAGCTCGGCGGCGCTGAGACTGGCTAGTGAGGGAGGGACCGACGGCACAATGAGGGTTTGGAGAGAGGTATGCGGTGGTAAAAAGGTTAGAAGGTATATGGTAAAATGTAAAATGTGAAAGTAGAATTTTTAAAAGGGTAATTTGTGATGGGCTGTTTTTTTTTTCACCTTCTATAGACCAGAAGTACAGCCCATTGTTCACGTTGTTCAAATTTTCCGTTGTCCACCTAGCGGAATCGTACGATGAATTTAAACAAAAAAAAATTGTAGAAACGATTTTGATTTTTTGACTAAACCATAAGAACTAAAATCATACTTAACTCTAGATTTTAATTTAGTCTCTAATATTTATAATATTTTAATTTTATTCTAAAAATCTTATTTCGTCCTATTTAGTCTAATAAAAAATAATTTTCGTCCTATTGTTAAATGTTACACACTAATTGTCTCCTTAGACATGAATGGTATTGTCTTGTCTTTTCGTCTGTCTCCATTGGGTCATACTTGACAGATTTTTCGTTTGAGGGGGAAGATAAAGGGAAAATGAGAATAATATTTAATTTAAGAGTACCATTAATTAGCGCATGGTTCACAAGGTTTAAGGGAGATATTATATATTATTTAACATTTAACATTTAACACACGAAAGGCAGAAAGAAAGAAAGAAAAGAGGAGTTCACATGTGAAATATAACAGATGAAAGTGAGTAGTGGTTGAGCAACAGCTATAAGAAATTTGTTTCCTATGCATTAAGAGACAAAATGTCAAAGAAGCTAGTACTTCTCTTTTTTGCAATGGGTGTGAACTGAAACAGGGAAGGTCCTGAGAGTATGAACAGAGCAGGAAATTTCGTAAAAACTTGTCTTGACTCTTCATCATCAGCCATCACTGTGTATTTGTTGCGTACTCGCTTCAAGCCAAAAGTAAATACTTCATTAAGTATCAATAAATTCTCAACTTTTAAGTATTTAAATTGATTAAAGAAATTATAGAAAAAACATTAAAATTGTACATTTTCTATTTTAAAATTGTCACTTTCAAAATCTTGTATATATTAAGATTGTGAAAATCTAATTGATCATGAAATTGGTGAAATTAAAGTTTCAAAAATTTAAAAGTTTAATTTAAATTGAACTGAATATGATAGAATATATGGTATATTTGTAAAATATAATTTTTTTTAAAAGTAATTTTATATTATTTTTAGAACAATGTTCCACAATTAAATTAATTATTCAACTAAATCCAATCAAGTTCGTATAATTTAATTGACATCCACCTGTCATTATTTCTAATTGTCTTTTGACTAAACATACCACTATGACGGTTTCGTTCTGCATTCTTTTTCTTTTTGCTGTAGTGCTGCTGTTTTTTCTCCTCCTTCTTTTCTCTCATCTTTCTCTTTTATTATTGTTATTATCATCATCACCACGCCACCACTTCCATCTCTTCCTCCTCTTTTTTTTCTCATTTGAATTTCTTCGATATCCTCTTTCTTTTTCCTCCTCCTCCACCTCCTCTATTATCATTATTGATATTGTCATTATCGTTGTCTTCTTTTTTATTTATAT
>NC_029785.2:20716334-20717387 GCF_000816755.2 Arachis ipaensis
GAATATATTGAAATTCCTTAACGATGATAACGGACAAACTCAATTTAAAACAAGTTAAGACTAGAATGCACCAAAATTAATTCTAGAATGCACTAAACTCAAAACTCATCCTCCTCTTTCTTCTTCCTCTTCATTATTATCATTATCTTCTTCTTTCTTGTTTATCATCTTCTTCTTGTTTTACACTTTTACCTTCTCATTATTCTTCTGGTTTTACTCTTTTAACAAAAATAAAAACAAAAAAAATTAAACAAAAAAGAAACGCATAATGTTGCAAAATCACTAGAAAGAAAAGGAGGAAAAGAAAAAAAAATGCAGCAACAATAACAACAATAAAAGAACAACGATGAGAAAGGAACACACGAAGAAAAAGAAATGTGAAAAAGGAGGAGAATTGCAAAGAAGGAGGAGGAGAGGAACATGGGAACATTCACGTAGTTAGAACGTGTATTCACGTTCTCACTAATGAAACTGATTTTTATTAGATTTGGACCAACTTAGTTAGACTTGTTGCCAAAAAAATTTGAATATATAATATGACTCTTATTTTGAACTAATTAGGGCAAATCACAATAATAAGTCAAGGGGAGCAAAATTTTACACAAATCAGCCAAAACGAAAATTGCTTCATGAATTCACCAATGCACGTTTATATGTAGTTCGAACCAGCTAAATTCGAACTCCATTTCTACATAATTCGAACCAGCTGGGTTCGAATTATACACAAACACACGCACACACCAATTCGAACCAGGTGGGTTCGAATTATACACAAACACACGCACTCACTAATTCGAACCAGCTGGGTTCGAATTACACACAGTAATTTCTACACCCACGCACGCGTTTCCAAGTAATTCGAATTTGACTGGTTCGAATTATTCATGGTATAATTCGAATTATGCTGTTAAAAAATTAATAATTTATTAAAAAAAATTTATTAAAAAAGTTAATAATTTAAAAATTAAAAAAATATATATTTTATTTCATACATTAAAAAAAAGCTAACAAAATATTTAATTACGAGACTTCTTTAAAATATTTGTGATCTAT
>NC_029785.2:20718207-20730281 GCF_000816755.2 Arachis ipaensis
CGATTCGAATTACTAGAGATACCTACAAATCGAATTGGTCAGATTTATGTAATTTGAAACAACCTGAGTCGATTTATGCATGCATGTGAAGTCCCTACTAATTCGAAACAAGCTGTTTCGATTTATCCACTGGTTTTGTTCTTATATAATTCGAATGGGGCTGATTCGAATTACTATGCATCAGCAATTACAAATTTTTACAGCATCCCTAACATTTTTAAGTCATTTTTTAAATTATTTTGCATGAAATAAAATATTTTTTGTAGTATAATTTAAATAAATTTATTAAAAAATTTATTAAAAAATATTCATGAGCTATTAAAAATGGACAAAAGAGTATTGTCTGGAATTCGAATTGATAGATCACAAATATTTTAAAGAAGTCTCGTAATTAAATATTTTGTTAACTTTTTTTTAATGTATGAAATAAAATATATATTTTTTAAATTTTTAAATTATTAATTTTTTAATAAATTTTTTAATAAAATTTTTTTAATAAATTATTAATTTTTTAACAGCATAATTCGAATTCGAATCAGTCAAATTCGAATTACTTGAAAACGCGTGTGTGGGTGTAGAAATTACTGTGTGTAATTCGAACCCAGCTTGTTCGAATTAGTGTGTGCATGTGTTTGTATATAATTCGAACCCAGCTGGTTCGAATTATGTAGAAATAGAGTTCAAATTTAGCTGGTTCGAACTAAATATAAACATGCATTGGTAGATTCATGAAACAGTTTTCGTTTTGGCTGATTCGTGTAAAATTTTACTCCCCTTGATTTATTATTGTGATTTGCCCTAAAAATTACTATTGCTTTACTGATTTTTAGTCTATTTGATAAATATTTTGAAACAAGTTTTTATACTTGAACCAGTTAACCATAAAAATATTGTACTGACTCTTGAAACATAAATCATGCTATGCAATGTGTTTTAAGAAACACACAAGCAGTGATACAATTTGCTCATGAAACTAACACTATCTATAGCACATAAATCATGAGCTTTTAAAATTGTACATAAATCCCACTAACTTGAGCACGCTTTGTGTAGAAAGAAGCAAACATTCAATATCATTTTATGATTTATGTTCAATAATTAGACACCTAACATATGGAATTTTATTCAGTAAAAAACAAAAGAAACATATAAAATATAAATTATCAATAATATTATGTTAGTTCTACAACAAAGATTGAAATAAATCTCAATATTCTATTTGGTGCAAAGTGGGAGACAAAAATTGAAATAAGAATAAAATTCTAATTTAATTTGCACAAAAAATAAAATTGAAATTAATTAATTGAAATGAGGGTATTTTAGGTATAAAATATTATTAAAATTTCAGTTTCCATCTCTAAAAATTTTAGTCCCCTATGTCCCTACTTTTTGAAGGTACTGAAATACTGAAGTTTTGGGAATAGAGACAAAAAATTTAGTATCAATTTCTGAACCAACAAACATGATACTGAATTTCAAGTCTCAGTACCTCAAAACAAACACTACCTATGTGATACAAGCAAACTACATGAAATTTGAACTCGGAAAAGTGTCAAACAACTTTAGAAATTGAATATAACTAAAGAGATAAGATCACCTCAAAAACAACATCAATGTTCTATAAGTAAAAAAGTCTTAGACCATCTCTACTAGGAAACTCATCCCAATCTTTATTTATGGTCCATTTGTCATAAAAAGTAACTTCACATTAGTTTTTGCATCATAAACAGTAAATAGAAACTCAAATCATCTCTCTCTTCTTCATTAAGAAGAATTAAGTTTAGTTCCTATTGTGATCCTACTTAATTAATTAATTAAAATAATTAAAATTAATATAATTATTTTTTTTACAATAACATTATTAAAATTTATAAATTCAGACGTCTAGTCTCCACTGCAATAATAGTAGAATTTTTACTATAATCAAGATTGACTACAAACACCAATTCAAAAAAACTCACACTCTTGTAAACCACCACCTATGCTATCACAAGCTTAATAAATTACCTAGGTGCTAACCCAATCTAGTTAAGATGAATCAAGTGCACTCTAACCCAACACACTTTTGAAATCAAACTCTCAATCAAAGGTTAAATGACTTTTGTATGCACTACTCTCTTTGTCTTTTGTATCTCTCAAAATAAGCTTGAATCTAGATAAAAGAGAAGTAAGAATACACTAAAAAAAAAAAACAAAAACAAAAACAAATGTTGTTTTTTATGGTCTTCAATATGCAGGAAAATAGTTGCCTTCTTCCTTGATGATTCATCAATATATAAAGCTTCATATCTCTTGTTTACCGTTAGAATCATTCCTAATATGATTAAGATAGCCGATGCACCTTTAATGCTCTTAGCTGTTGGAATTGAATGAGAATCTATTCCTTGTTTAGCTTGATAAAAATGCAGCAGCTATTCAATCCATATATGAAATGATTCTTGCTTATAAAGAATCAATTATGTATTATTCTTACTTGAATCATGGATTACTTGATTATTATCTTTGATGGTGAATCCATTAATATCTACAATTCTTATAAAAAAAAATAAGTATGTTAGGATATTATTAGTTATGTTTGTCATCACAAGTAACCAAATCAATTCTTGACTTAACAAAAATTAATAACTTCATAAATAACAATAATACACAATATATAATTTGAGATTAAACTAATCTATAAAATGACTTAATAAAAAAATATAGTTAAATTCTATAGTTGATGACAAGTATTGTGAAATTGCCATATGTGTTCAATCAAGTCATCTTTCAATTGTTGATACTGTTGCCTATTTTGAAGTTGGGCATTTTGTTTGGAGAAATTAATGGCATGGTGCAAAATTTTTCTCTCTCAACTGAGGTTATGATAAGCCATTTTTGACATTGTCATACTCTAGCCCTTGAGTAAAATTTCCTACATAAGTGTCTCTTTCATTCTCAAGATCATATTATGCAATATAATACAAGCTCTCATTATGTTTGCAAACTTCTTTTTCTAAAAGTGCGCTGGATCACATATAATTATAAAGCGTGCTTGTAACACTCTGAATGCTCACTCCACATCTCTTCTTTGCCCTTCTTGGTATTGTGCAAATAACTTGCGTTTCTCTCCTTGTGGCTTTGATATTGATTTGACAAATATGACTCATTTAAGATCAATATCATATGTTAAATAGCTCCCATAGTATAATTATTACTATTGTTAGTTTAATTTACCTCTGAAGCATAGTCATTTAGAATATCATTGAACATTTGTTGAGTTAAGAAATTAACTAAATTAATTAATGATGACAAATATTATTTTTGGGCAATTATCTAATTAATGTTAATTATTTGTGATTAAGTGTTGCAGGCTAAAATTCATTGTTGCAGCAGCCCAACACAAAGCAAGCTGAATCTATTCTAGTGGGCCACAAAAATAATAGAAGCCCAAAGGTGATGAATAGAAGGCAAACGGGTTGCATGAATAAAAAGAACGGATCCAAGCCCGATAGCAAGCTAATCCCTCAATTTTGCTTCCAAAGCAGCGTTCACTTTTTCCTGTCTCAGTCAGAACTCAGAGAAAGAGAGAAAGAAAGAGAAGGTTAAGCAAGAAAGGTTGAGGTCTAATAAACCAAATCAAACTAAATCAAGCTAAGACAGAGGTCAAAGGTATCATATTTCCTCTTGCATGCATATTGCTTTCTTCTTCTCTTTCCAACTCTCTGCCAGTCCAAAATGGGATACATGGGAAAGATGATCTCTGTTCAACACTGCTGTGTATCTACGGTCAAAAGTGTATCTTGGGGACCAAGTAGTATTTCAATGGCTAAGATCTGGGTTTTTGAAAACATTTTCTTCCTGGCTGTCATGAGGCTTTCGGTCAAGAAAGAAGGTTAGAACCAAAGTTTCTATTTTGAGGATTAACGGAAAAAAGTGAGATGGTGAGTTGGTGAAGCACACAGCTCGAGAGTTGACCTAGGAGAGAGCAACTCAGCAACATGCAAGGAGATACAAAAGAAGATTTTTCATCATTCTGAAGTCAATGAGAGATAACCAATGTTTTGAGGTTTATGTTCTGAGAAGAGTTCTCTGAAGAAGTTCATCAACTTGGACAGTGCTTCCTAGTCAAAGGGGCATTCTGCCAAAATGAGGAACTAAATCAGAGAAAAGCAAATCTGGTTTATCACATAACAAAGAGGCTGTTGAAGCATCAATCTCCTTCATGTTTTACAGATTGTAATTTTCTTTCTAATGTTTATCTTTCTGTAATTTCTTGAGGTAAAAAGCTGAATGAGAGAGTCATTGAAAGAGCCTAAGAGTGGAAAGAGGCAGAGAGATACACATGAGTGAAAAGTCTGGAGTGATTTCAGATTTCTTTAGGTTGATTTTATGTCTTGTATCTTGTACCAGTGAGGTACCCCTTTCTTAGTTGGGTGAGCACTAAGAGTGAATAGTTAGGTATTAGCATAACCAAGTCAAGTTAGGTTAGAACTTGAGTGTGAAAGGATTGGGTCAATCCTGTGGAATTGGTGTATGTAATACTGTAACTATAGTGAAAATTCCACCACTGTTGTGGTGGAGACTGGATGTAGGTTGCATTGCACAAGGCAACTGAACCAGGATACATGATGGTGTCGGCTTCTCTCTTCCCTGCTCTGTTCTGTTTTCTGATATTCATGAGACAAAATAAAATTGTCTCATAAATTTTCTGCTGCTGAGTTCAAACAGATTCAGATTAAAATTTTGTTTTAAAAGGGTTATTACAGTAACTTAAAAGAAGGTCATAGACTCAACCCCCCTTCTCTAAACCTTCTACAACCTTCAATTGGTATCAGAGCCTTGGTCTCAAGAATCAAACTTCACCGCTTGGAGCAAAGGTCCAATGGCGAACAACTTGGGCACAACCACGGTTGCCTACACTCTAACTGAAGGCCAGTCAAATAATAGGCCTCCATTCTTCAATGGGAAGAACTATGCTTACTGGAAAGAGAGGATGAGGATCTTCATCCAATCCATTTACTACAACATATGGAAGATTATTGTGAGCGGTCCCAAGATTCCAACAAAAACAAGTGCTGATGGAGTGGTGACTCCAAAAGAAGAAGCTGAATGGAATGAAGACGATAAGAAGAAGATGGAGCTGAATGTTAAAGCCATCAACCTTCTTCACTGTGTTATCAGCTTTGAAGAGTACCGAAAGGTGTCTAGATGCAAGACAGCCAAAGAAATCTAGGAAAAACTCCAGGTTACACACGAAGGCACTAAACAGGTAAAAAAAATGAGGATTGATATGCTGCGAAAAGAGTACGAGATGTTTAATATGAAGGATGGAGAAAGCATTGATGAAGTGTTTGAGAGATTTCGATCATAATCAACAACCTTGATGCTATGGGTACAAACTACTCAGAACACACCCTAGTGAAAAAACTCCTTAGAAGCCTCACAAAGGAATGGGAAACCACTGCCACTATCCTAGTTGAGAGCAATAACCTAAGCCCTATAACCTATGATGAGCTGAGAGGAAAATTCCTTGCCTATGAAACCACACACACAAACCCGGACTCAAAGAAAAAGGGAATAGCCCTCAAGTCAAAAATAGAATCAAAAGAGAGTAAGTCTAGTGATGGTATTTCAGATGATGAGCTTATGTTTTTTGTTAGGAGACTTAGAAGGATGATAAAGAACAAGGGCAAGTACAAAGGTTCAAGCTCAAAGGAACACAAGGTGGACTTAAGCAAGGTGACTTGTCATCATTTCAAGGAGGCTGGACATTTCAAGCTAAATTATCCGAAGCTCAAAAAGGAGGACAAAGGGAAGAAAGAAAAGAAGAGAGTGCTCATGGAATCTTGGGAAAAAGCTTGAGAATGATTCGAATGAGGAAGAAGATTCTGAAGGTGAAGACAAAATCTGCTTTATGGCTGGTAATGATCATCTTGATGAGATTTGCCTAGCATCCAAGAACAAAAAGGATATGTGGTACTTAGATAGTGGATGCTCAAGGCACATGACTGGAAAGTCAACTTACTTCATCAAACTAGACAAGTATGATGGAGATTTTGTGACCTTTGGAGATGATGAAAAAGGTAAAATAGTTGCCGTTGGAAAAGTAGGTAATAATCACTCTACTTTCATTGATGATGTCTTTTTGGTAAATGGCTTGAGGCACAATATTTTGAGTATAAGTCAGCTGTGTGACTTAGGATATTTAGTGACTTTCAAATTACTTGAATGTTGTGTGGTGAATGAAAAGACCAATGAAGTGCTTTTTATTGCTAAGCGTTGTAATAATGTGTATGGACTTACCCTTGATGAACTAAAGGATTAAAATGTAGCCTGTTTTCATTCTAAAGAATCTGAAAAGTGGCTATGGCACAAGAGATTGGGTCATGCAAGTATGTTTCAAATAAACAAACTTGTAAAAAAAGGTTTAGTAAGAGGTCTTCCTTTGATAAAGTTTGACAAAGACATCACTTGTGATGCTTACCAAATGGGAAAACAAACAAAAAGTTCATTTAAATCAAAGGAAGATGTCTCCACTAAAAGGCCACTTGAATTGCTACATATTGATTTATTTGGTCCAACAAGAACTCAAAGTCTAGGTGGTAAACATTATGGTTTAGTGATTGTGGATGACTATTCTAGGTTTGGTTGGGTTTTATTTTTTGCACACAAAAATGAAGCCTTTTCGGCCTTTGAAATCTTTTGCAAGAAAATTCAAAATGAAAAGGATTCAAAGATCTCTTCTATAAGAAGTGATCATGGAACCGAATTTGAAAACCATTTATTCGAATCCTTTTGTGAGGAATTTAAAATATCTCACAATTTCTCTTGTCCAAAGATACCATAACAAAATGTTGTTGTGGAAAGAAGAAATAGAAGTATTCAAGAAATGACAAGAGCTATGCTTTGTGAGAGCAATGTTCCAAAATTTCTTTGGGCTGAAGCGGTAAACACAGCTTGCCACATTTTGAATAAAACTATCATAAGGAAATTTTTGAAGAAAATCCCTTATGAACTTTGGAAAGGTTACCCACCAAACTTGGACTACTTGCACATCTTTGGATGCAAATGTCTTGTTCTTAATAACAAAGAAAATTTAGAAAAATTTGATCCAAAAGCATATGAGTGTTTATTTGTAGGATATTCCACAACTAGTAAAGCATATAGAGTTTATCATCAAGATGCTAGAATAATTGAGGAGTCCATACATGTTACTTCTTGCGATAATAACTTGGTTCAAAGTATTTTGGAAGACTGTGATGCAGGGAATCAAGCTCAGAAGGATGATGAAACTGCACAAAATCATGAAGTTGAAAATTCTGGACAAGCTAAACTAGAAACTGCAGTTGTTGAAAATTTAAGAGACAATTCTGTTTTATCTCATGAATTTGAAGGAAATCCTGAAACCAGCAGTTCCCTAAATCCCTCGGTGACTGAATCTGCCCCCAAGTCCACCAGACCTCGTGAATGGAGATTCTTGAAGAATTATCCTGAGAATTTTGTCATTGGGGACGTCTCTCATGGTGTTAAAACTCGGTATTCAACTAGAAAGGCAAGTGAAGAGTCAAACATAGCTCTTCTCTCTTAAATGGAACCTAAGAATGTCAAGGAAGCCCTTGATGACCCCTCGTGGGTAAAGACAATAGAAGATGAGTTTCATGAGTTTGAGAAGAACCAAGTTTGGACATTGGTTCCAAGGCCAAATGGAAGGAAAGTGACCGACACCAAGTGGATATTTCGAAACAAGCTAGGAGAGGATGGTAGCATTGCAAGAAACAAAGCGAGGCTAGTGGCACAAGGATATGACCAAAAAGAAGGAATATACTTTGATGAATTCTTTGCCCCTGTTGCCCAAATGGAAGCCATAAGACTTCTTTTAGCTTATGCTACCTTTTGTGGTTTTAAATTATATCAAATGGATGTGAAATGTGCATTCTTAAATGGTGTGATAGATAGAGAAGTGTATGTGGAGCAGCCACCTAGTTTTAAAAATAAAGAATTTTCTAACCATATTTTCAAATTATCAAAAGCTCTTTATGGTTTGAGACAAGCTCCTAGAGCTTGGTAAGAGAGACTTAGCTCTTTTCTTTTGAAAACTGGTTTTCAAAGAGGCACCACAGATACAACTCTATTTATCAAGAATTCTAATGATTCTTTCATTCTAGTCCAAATTTATGTTGACGACATTATTTTTGGATCAGCCAATGAATCCCTTTGTTCTAAATTTGGAAAACTCATGACAAGTGAATTTGACATGAGTATGATGGGTGAACTTAATTTTTTTTCTTGGGCTTCAAATTAAGCAAATAGAAAATGTTATTTTTATTCATCAAGAGAAGTATGTCAAGGAACTAGTTAAGAAATTTGGTATGAAAAATGCCAAACCCATGGAAACTTCCATGCACCCTAACTCAAAATTAGATAAGGGAGAAACTGAGAAAGATGTAGATGAAACTAGGTATAAAGGATATTGGCTCTCTTATGTACTTAACTTCCTCTAGACCTGATATTGTGCAAAGTGTTGCAATGTGTTCAAGATTCTAATCTAAACCAAAAGAGTCTCATTTTTCTGTAGTTAAGAGGATCATTAGATATGTTCATATCCCATCCAATTTTGGTCTTTGGTATCCTAAGATTGATGATTTTTCTGCAGTTGGTTATTATGATGCAGATTTTCCGGTGATAGAATTGATAGAATGAGCACATCAGGCTTATGTTGCTTCCTTGGAAAGTTCTTGAATGTTTGGTCAAGTAAGAAATAGCCAATAGTGGCTTTATCCACTGCAGAGGTTGAGTATATAGCTGCTTCTTCTTGTTGTTCTTAGTTTATGTGGTTAAAAATACAGCTTGTTGATTACAAATTAAATGCTGAAAATATTTTCTTGTTGTGTGATAATATGAGTACCATTAATATTTCTAAAAATCCAGTTTTGCACTCTATGACTAAACATATTGAAGTGAGATTTCACTCAATAAGAGAACATGTTCAAAAGGGGGATATTAACATTCAATTTGTTAAATCAGAGGAGCAATTACCAAATATTTTTACTAAACCACTAGCTGAGGATAGATTTTGCATGCTTAGGACTAGTCTAGGGATTTTAAGCTATGATTCATTATTTGAAAGTTGCTGATGTGTTTGTTGGAGTTTTGTCTTATAAACAGGTATAAGACAATTATGGACAAATGAAGAACCCTCTCTCCAATCAGCGTTCTCTGGCCTTGCCACACGTGCAGAATCATTTGGGCCAACCTAAAAAATCAGAACATGGGTGGTCCTTTATGTTTCTTTAATTCAAACCACCTCTTGGCCCAATATGGATGCTACATTTTTTTGTTGTTTTTGTTGGCTTGTATATTTCAGTTTATTTCTTTTTGTCCTTATGTCCAAAAAGATTTCAAATTTTAAAATTAATTTTCATTTTAATTTTTAAATAAAATCAAATCTTTCTTTTTGTAATGTCAAGTCCTTTCAAGTCAAATCAGAGGTGATGCAGTTGCATGGTTTAAGAAAATTTTTTTGGGTACGGTTACCAATACTTCTTTTTCTCCCTCCATAACTCCTCAAACTCTTCGGTTTCCTCCACTACCTTTATTGCTTCTCTTTGTTCAAAGCCAGAAACCACCCAAATGAGGAAGAAAACTGTCTCACGAAAGCCACCACGTAAAAAGATATACAAGCTTCCTGCAAAACCAAAACCTTCAATTCGCTCTCAAGACTGAACCTTTACTCCATCTCCTTCTCCGCCTACCTCACCTCCTCGGTTTGATCCTATGGCTAAAAACCCCTCAAGGTTTCCACATTCAGCTAAGCAGACGCCTTCACCACCGAAGGAACCTCCATCTAAACTTGGTTCGTCGAAGCCAAGTTCATCAAAGGGGAAATGCCCAGCTGCTACCGAACCTACCTCTGAGTCCACTCAACTTAAGACAAAGTCTGTTCCCTTGCGTTCTCAGAGAGGTAAACCTCAACTCCCTATTAAATCTGTTAGAGAACCAGACATTGATCTCTTTGCTCATAAATCCCACTTCATGACATCTCATTCCAACTATAACCCTTACAGATTTAAGTCTGCCATAAATAATGACTTTTATGAAAGAGTTATTAAGTATCGTACCCTGTGTCCCTCTTTTCTTGCTGATTTACCAACTTTGAAAAAGAAAGGTTTTTCATTTGTTGAAAATTTGAAATTTTTAGACTGGAATCCCTTTTTTAACATAAAAAAAACCAATGTATCCTCTTTTGGTCAAAGAGTTTTATGCTAACATGACATATCATGAGGGCAGTGTTCATTCTTATGTCAAGGGTCGAGACATTGTGCCGAACAATGAAACCATCAGTGATTCATTGAAATACACTGATGTTGGGGCTTGTGCTTATACTTCTATTAAGTGGGATGAAGGAGTTGGTATTTCTTTCAATGATGCTTTGGCTCATATTTGTGAACATGTTTCCTTGATTGATGGCATTACCCCCACACACAAAGCCCTGGGATATGAACGTGCTCAGTTGCACCGAATTGTAAATCACGTTTTACTTCCTCAAAGTAGTTCATATCAAAGGGTATCTTATACTGACACTCTTGTGTTGTATGCCCTGCTCATTAAAACAGAAATTTCTTTTGCTTATTTGATGGTAAGATACATGTTTGACTCTGTTAGAAGTGAGAAAGACAAAGCCCTTCCTTATGGCATGTTTCTAACTTGCATTTTTGAGCATTTTGGTGTTGACTTGTCTAATGAGGATTATAAAAATAGACATTCATATCTAAAGGGAAGTGGTGCAGTGAAATAGCAAAAAAGACCTACTCGTTCTGAGAGAGTGGTTCTAGATGATGAAGATGATGAGTTCATTCCTGAGGAATCTCCTCCTCCTTCCACTGAAGGCACTTCCATCTCTATTGGACAAAAATCTGCTCTGTTTAATGCTGTTCGAGATGTGGTTCAAGAATTTGTCTCCCAATCAAATCATATGATTGCCATGAGTAAGGAACAAAAGGTAGCTAGCAAGCAAGCATGAGAATTTCTTCCGAAAATCAAGAGATCGAGTGGCTGTGTTTATGAAGTTCATTGATAATCTTCAACAAGATGAAGATCATGCCACTGATGCTGAAAAGGAAGCTGATTCGAAGGGAAATAGTTCATATGTCTAGATTTGTCTCATAAAGCTGCTCCTGTTTCTTCACTTTTGTCTCATGAATATTGTTTCTCTTATGTTTTTTGAACTACTTTTTTTTTATTCCGGATGACTGTAATACTTTAACAACTGCTGCATTTAATTTCAATTAATTTGATGTTTTAGACTGTGCATTAACACTTTTTTGCAAGTTTTAAGGTGCGAATTTTATTTGATTTTGACTATACTCCACTTTTGATGACAAAAGGAGGAGTAATAGCATGAGCAGCATGAATATGTGAACTTTTAGGATGAATTTAATTGCTGCTACTGAATTTTTGTGAATTTGATTTTTATTGTGTTTTTTGACAGCTGCTGCTACAATGTTTTGGTATGAAGATTTGATTTGCTTATTTCTGCAAATTTTGCTACTGCTGTGATTTTTTGCATGAAAACTGGAACTTACTTTTTATGACCTGTTGTTTTGCCCTTGTTAAACTTAATGCTCTGTTTTGATGTTAACATGTAGGGGTGGCAAAACGGGTTGAACTTGTCGGGCTGACCCGCTAAACCCGCTAAAAAGGGCAGGTCGGGCTAGGATTTGGAGCCCACCAAATTAAAAAAATCCGTCAAACCCGCACCGCCAAATTGGCGGATTTTGGCCAGACGGGATGGGCCGGTCCGCCGGGCCGAAGATTTTTATTTTTTATTTTTTATTAAATAAAAGAGTGATTACTATTATAAAATTAATAATTGTAGAATTTTCAAACACTTTTTTTTTTGTTTTTGTTTTTATTCTTCTTTTAGTTATTAACTTTATTTATTTTATTTTACAATTTCGTATATTTGTTTGAATTATGTGACTTATTTTTTAAAATAAAGATAGTTCTATTAACAGATATTATTTTGAACAATTTTATTGAAGTTAAAAATTAAAAAAAAGATGATAAAAAAATTATATTATAATTTGACTTTTTTA
>NC_029785.2:20730730-20763729 GCF_000816755.2 Arachis ipaensis
ATTAACATGATATGTTATACTGGGATGGATCTGTGTTACTGGTTATGCAATATCCCTTAGTCAAATTGAATTGTGTGTAGCTCTTTTTTGTATTCTCTATAAGAATAATAAACAGGAAGGAAGAAAAGAGCATAAATCTAGGGGAGGTACTCTTAAAAAGGAAAGGGGGAGCAACATAAAAGCAAATGACAACAATCAAAGAGAGTTCCTAAACCTTACTCAAATTCATTTCCTTTTTTGATCATTGTTTCAATTATGTTTGTCATCAATGGGGAGATTGTTGAGTTAAGAAATTAACTAAATTAATTAATGATGACAAACATTATTTTTTGGCAATTATCTAATTAATGTTAATTATTTGTGATTAAGTGTTGTAGGCTAAAATTCATTGTTGCAGCAGCCTAACACAAAGCAAGCTGAATCTATTCTAGTGGGCCACAAAAATAATAGAAGTCCAAAGGTGATGAATAGAAAGCAAACGGGTAGCATGAATGAAAAGAACCGATCCTATCCCAATAGCAAGCTAATCCCTCCATTTTGCTTCCAAAGCAACGTTCACTTTTTCCTGTCTCAGTCAGAACTCAGAGAAAAAGAGAGATAAAGCTTAGTTCCTAAGCTAGTCACTAAAGAAGAAAGAAAGAGAAGGTTAAGCAAGAAAGGTTGAGGTCTAATTAACCAAATCAAATCAAATCAAGCTAAGGTAGAGGTCAAAGGTAACATATTTCCTCTTGCATGCATATTGCTTTCTTCTCCTCTTCCCAACTCTCTGCCAGTCCAAAATAGGATACATAGGAAAGATGATCTCTGTTCAACACTATTGTGTATCTACGGTCAAAAGTGTATCTTGGGGACCAAGTAGTGTTTCAATGGCTAAGATTTGGGTTTACCATTGAAAACATTTTCTTCCTGGTTGTCATGAGGCTTTCGGTCAAGAAAGAAGGTCAGAACCAAAGTTCCTATTTTGAGGCTTAACGGAAAAAAGTGAGATGATGAGTTGGTGAAGCACATAGCTCGAGAGTTGGCCTAGGAGAGAGCAACTCAGCAACATGTAACGAGATACAAAAGAAGATTTTTCATCATTCTAAAGCCAAGGAGAGATAACCAGTGTTTTGAGGTCTATGTTCTGAGAAGAGTTCTCTGAAGAAGTTCATCAACTTGGACAGTGCTTCCTAGTCAAAGGGGGCATTCTGCCAGAATGAGGAACTAAATCAGAGAAAAGCAAATCTGGTTTATCACATAGCAAAGAGGCTGTTGAAGCATCAATCTCTTTCATGTTTTACAAATTGTAATTTTCTTTTTAATTTTTATCTTTATGTAATTTCTTGAGGTAAAAGACTGAATGAGAGAGTCATTGAAAGAGCCTAAGAATGGAAAGAGGCAGAGAGATACACATGAGTGAAAAGCCTAGAGTAATTTCATATTTCTTTAGGTTGATTGTGTCTTGTATCTTGTACCAGTGAGGTACCCCTTTCTTAGTTGGGTGAGCACTAAGAGTGAATAGTTAGGTATTAGCATAACCAAGTCAAGTTAGGTTAGAACTTGAGTGTGAAAGGATTGGGTCAATCCTGTGGAATTGGTGTATGTAATACTGTAACTATAGTGAAAATTTCACCACAATTGCATAAGGCAACTGAACCAGAATACATGATGGTGTCAGTTTCTCTCTTCCCTGCTCTGTTTTGTTTTCTGATATTTATGAGACAAAATGAATTGTCTCGTAAACTTTTCGCTGCTGAGTTCAAACAGATTCAGATTGCAAATTTGTTTTAAAAGGGTTATTACAGTAACTTAAAACAAGGTTATAGATTCAACTCCCATTCTCTAAGCATTCTACAACCTTCAACATAAATGAATGATATAACATATTTATATCATTATTTCAACCAAAAACTCTAATAAATGCATGCCAAATTCAAAGGTCTAAAGATGATACAACCTCAAGTACTATGGTTGTAACCCCACAATAACTACTCATATACATACCTTTTCAGGCCTTTAGAGAATTTTTCATTGACAATGCTTGCAGTCAATGCTACACAACATACCATAAAAGCCACAACCTTTGCCATTTGTAGCAGACATCGTACATGTAACACCCTAACTTTTAGTACGTCATGATCGTATCAAAAGTAAGGCGTTGCACTAATCTATTTTCCTTATTTAATATTTAATATTGATCCTTTAGTTCGATATCACGTTTCAATTTTATAGAAAGTAACTGAAAATTTTGTTTTTATTAATTAAAATCACATATCAAAGATCTCCAAATAATAATAATCACATAAATATTAATAATAGATATTATACACAAGAAATCAAAACAAAACTCAGTTATAACATCTATCCCTCTGTATAAAATAAAAATCCTAAGCAACAAAGGCGAGGGAATTCTATAAAAGCAACATAAATCATAAATAAAATCTAAACTGATTGCCCGCAGCTTCGTATTGAGCCTTTGAACCTGTCACTGAAAAGGTAGAAAATTTTGGGGTGAGAACAAACCACACGTTCTCAGTAGGAAATGGAAATGCCGTAAAAGTAATGAAATAAAATGCAAATAATTATCTTACTCAATAAAACCATTTTTATCAAATCCCTCAATATACTTTCAGTTTTAATTTAGATAATTAATTACTTTTTTTTAAATTTCTATATTCAAACAGATTTTAATCACAGAATTAATCCTATTAACCATCTCTCAGCCACATAATCATTTCTCAATCACAAGATTTCACCTTAATACACCCGTGAACTAATAGCACAAGAGATCCAAACCAACACACAAACAAGTCAAACAACACAAATATAAAGAAGTAATACAAACACAACCAAATGCAAATGTGCAAACAACATGATGCATGTCTATCCCTAACGCAGATAATGAGCTCATTTCTTGGTTTTGACCCACACCCGACGCAATCCAACTCGCAAGTCAGATAAGGAATTCCAGCAGCATAACCTCTGCAAGGTCCCAAACCTTTGCAGGCGCTGATTCTCCAGCTGAAGTATACCGAACATGACCTCTGCAAGTACTTGCAGGCGCTGATTCTCCAGTTGAAGCATGTGTCCCTTTCTCCTGGAAGCCATTTCATATACACGGGCATTCCCGCACAATCATTCATATATAAAGCCCACGGCTTAACATTTTCACATCGACACCACAAGTAATTACTTTCGTCATCTTCTCGTGACCTCTTAATCATTTCATAACAAACGCTTCGTGTTCTCTTTTCTCTTTCTTTCTCTGGCTTAACAAACCGAACTCATATCGTAACTTAAAACAAAATCTCTCTTCAAAAGATTGGATTTAAGACATTATACTTTTCTTAATAAATCGAATTCAAAATAGAATAAATCTTTTCTTAACTAAATAAATCTCAAATAATTTAATTTTCCGAAACCAAATCTTTTAAAATAGCATGTCAAACAAAGTGTCAAATTTTATAAAAATTTGGGTAGCACCTCGCTTAAAACTCGGACTTAGCCACCCATTACGGGTTCCCTCTATCTCAACAATCCATCAACCCTTTTATCAGCAATTATCACTACAACAGATTCTCAATAATCATCTCTTCATAATTCAGTTTAACAACTAACATCCTATCATCAATTAAATTCAGAATTTCCATCAACCATTCTTTAAAAAAAATAAACCAGTCCAACTTCAAAAATTCATAACTAATTTCCCAAAACCAATTCTCAATCAGTCACCAATCAAGTCCACTACCGTTACCATATATCGAATGACTAGCTCATCAACAACCAATTCAATATAATTCATCAAAGATCAAGATTTCAATTCATTCATCACAACTAACTTTTCTCAAATATGTTTCATTCAATAATTAACTTATCATATTTCAATTTAATAACAATTAAGCACCCTTACACTCCCAATTTTGTATCTAAGCCTAGAACTCTTCCAATATCACAATTCCAACTTCCATTTCATTAAACAAAGTTATTAAAAAATTAGTAGTATAGCCCCAAGAACTCGGAATAAATAATTCACAAAATTACACATACATATTCACAATGATTCATCAACTTCCAACAGCATTTTCAAGCATACCCTCATCATCATCAAATCACATAACCAACAGAAATCATCATCCTCAAACACAGCCACAAATCAATCTCATCACAATTTTATCACATTCAACCATATCCACAATCACCAACAATCTCAATTTAATCAATTTTCATCAATTAATCAAACAAGACATTTATAAATTATTTGCGGTTACTCACTAACCTTCAATGGCATTCATAAATTAAAACAGCTAATTTTAAAATAAATCCCCTACCTTAGTCGAAACCCAAAAGTTAAATGCGACAACCCTTTTTATTCTTTAATTCGCAGCAGCGACGGTGACATCAGTTCTCTCGGAGCAGAACAACAGCAACCTCAGCATCAATTATAGCTTTTTCGAATGATAAACCGGCATCGATCGATTAAAACGGAGAGATAATATATACATACACTGATGAAATTAGAACAACTTGGCAGAGATCAACAAAATTGGAATAAAACAAAGGTAAAAGCATGATAGGTTTAGGAATTACAGAATTGAGACCAAGACAAGAAAGTGATGCTAGTGGTGGCATTCATGGCAGGAACCCCTAACAGAACCGGAAGCTCTAACAACGGCTAACTATGGCGGCAGCAGGACGCGACGGAGCCAAACCCTAGCAGTGGCGGTGGTGGTTCGACGTCGTGAAGGCATGGGCGGCGCAGAACAGGGCCTCGCTCCTACCCCAGACTTCGGTTAGTCTCTCTTTCTTCGTGAAGCCGCATACCGCGATAACAACGGCGGCGCTCCTCGCGACTCTATGGACGGAGATGGGCTCAAACGGTGGCGGCGTCTTCCTTCCCCTAGCCCTTGGCTGGCGTCCTCAGTAGCTCCCTCACGAGCTCTCTCCCTCTCTGCCCGGTCTCTCTCTCATCGCAGCGCTGGCAGCGGCAGCGGGACGGCTCGACGGCGGCTCCAAGATAGATCGGCAGCAGCACAATGGTGAGCTGGGCGGCGGGGCGAGGTCACCGTCCCTCCTTTCGCGATTCTCTTCTCCATGCATGTGTGAGCGCCACTGTGGGTGTGTTTGTGTTTGTGAGTGGTGTGATTGTGTGTGTATATGCGTTGGGGGAGGGATGGGTTAGGATTTGTATCAATTAGGGTTTTAATTTGGGAATTAGGATTTTGTGTATGAAATTGAGAATTTTGGGTAGTTTAATAATTTTAATAAAATTATGAGATAATAGAATAATTAAAAATTAATTTTAAATCTAATAATAATATCTATAAAATTATCATTTAATCATCAATTTATAAATTATTTTCAACTCAATATTCTAATTCAATATTTAGAGATAATCAAATTAATTT
This sequence comes from Arachis ipaensis, assembly GCF_000816755.2. Taxonomy (NCBI): domain Eukaryota; kingdom Viridiplantae; phylum Streptophyta; class Magnoliopsida; order Fabales; family Fabaceae; genus Arachis; species Arachis ipaensis. The sequence continues at coordinate 20,736,115 of NC_029785.2, forward strand.
TTTTTAAATTATAAAATAGAGCTAAAAATTTAATTATTCAAATTAAAGTATATAAAATTCTCATTATTTTTAAATTATTAAAATTTTAAATCATGAATAAGAAAATACCCAATTGGTATAAATATCTCAGAAAATATATTCTTGAATAAATAAAATAAATCATAATTAATTTTATTATCTAATTTTCAAAAATTCGGAGTCTTACAGTACATCATTTGAATTTAGTTTTCGCAAGAATTTATCTTTAAACACCAAAATGACACCTTCAACAAATTTTTTCAAGCATTTAATTGTGGTGCCCTTATCTATGCAAACATAATCATCAACAACATCAGCTGCTATACCATATGCTAACATCCGTATCACAGTAGTGTATTTTTGCAGTGGTGACAAGTCATTTCTTCCGGTTGCATCATCCTTCTATTAGAAATACGGATAGACATTTGAGAGGACGTCTACTATTCAAAGGAACACGTGTCTTCTCATTCGAAACCTCCATCGAAAAATGCCAGCATTATACATTGGCTCATCTGCAAAGTAATATTTGAAAAAGCGATCATGTCCTGCTTCTCGATCTCTGTTCATCCATCTATGAGGAGTTTGGAAAGAGCTTCTCTCGATCCAATTATCCATGAGTGTGTTATCTCGCCTTCTTTTTTTTACCATTCAAAACCTCATTAAACATATCATCAAAATTTTTAGTCATTTCTTGAAATATAATATTTAGTATTTTTTTTAGGTAAGAAACTAGCTTTGAAATGTAGTTTGTGCTTGTAAATGTTTAATAACTAATATTTATAAGTGTATCTGCAACAAGTAGTTACTCTTCAACGGCTAGTTTTACAATGTCTATTTCACAACAACTAGGCTTTTTTCTTGTCTAATTTTAAAACTGCTAGTTTTGCAATGGTTACTTTCATAAACAATAACACATAATAATATTGACTAATTTTAAAAGTTACATCACAAATGAATAAAATATACTACATCACATACGATAATACACAATAAAAATAAAACAGACTACTTAACTCCATGAATATAAGAAACGATTAAGTAAACTACTTATTAATTATTTTTTCATATGCAATCTCATGAAAAGCTCGTCTTTTTTCACTACTCCTTTATATCATCAGCATTTGAACCACTCCTTATGTTTCGACTAGCTTGATCATAGCAACCAACAACTACCTTGTTGATCTTATACCATCGTTTCTTACATGCAACTGCCCCTTTTTATATTTGTGCTAAATTCTACACATTAGCCGTGAATTCGATTCCAAAATGTTTGTCCTTTTGGTCGTTCAACCATGCACTGATCAACATCTCATCTTCTTTTCATTGCCAGTGTTGAATACTATCTTGCCTACAATTTTCAATGTCATCATCATTGAGGTTGATAGCATTTAATCCATGAAGGTTGGGAAAATCTGAATATTGCGAATTTTGCCTAGATTGTATTGGAGTCTGAAGGGATGGGTTAGAGAGTCACCATACTAGATGAGTCATGTCTCGATGCACTGAATTGAGTTGAAAACGGCAAGAATGTTGGAGTAACATTTTCGATAGAGGGGATAAATATGGATAAAAATGGATAATATGGTGTTTGTGAATTTTGATTATATGGTTGGAGAATAGGACATTAATTATTATAAGGAACTTGAAAATTGAAATTAGAAAGATTTTGTGGATTTGGACTTTGAAAAGTATTTGGTAGTGTGAAGTTTTGATTTAAATTTTGAGAGTTTGAAGTTTGAGATTGTTAGGTATTTAGAGTTTGAGAAAATTTTGTAAGTAATTGAAAAAAGAATTGAATTAGTTTGGGTCCATTTTTTGAACAAAAAATATCAATAGAATTTAGATTTTGTAATTTTGAAAGAAAAATGAAAAAGAGTAGAAGACATTGTGAGAAAAGAAGTATATGTAAGTAGTATATATAAAGTAATAAAATATTAATTTATTAATAATAACGGTAATATAGTAACGGCTAGTTTCCAACGGTTAATTTTCACATGGTAAGTTATTATTAGTTACTCTAAATCCCTATAAACTGGAAGTTTCTCTTCTTGATGTATGAGTAGAGACTCTCTATTTCTCTTTTTCAATAGTTGGTCCTCATCTTTTGACAGAAAAAATTAAAATGAAACCGATTTAGTAGCATTGAAGTTGCTCTTAAAGACTCAAAAGTACTCACCTAAAAAATGTGTAAAGTAAAATGTACTTTTTAACCAATGTTTTAAAATGAGCTTGTCCATCAAGCTAAACCTTTTAAAAGTAGCTTTTCTTTAACTATTTGCAGAGTATAGTATAAAACTACTTTAAAAAAATGATGTAGATATAAGCAAAAAGCATTTGTCTTTTGCACATTTTAATGACGTATATAATATATATAATGATCCCAAACCTTAGAAAAAACAAGTAGAAAGATTGCTAAAAGAAAGTTCTGTAAAAAAATTTTTAAAGTTTCTTTTTTGCTTTTCATTCTATTCTGTAACTCCTTTCTTAGGAGAAATTCTAAAGATAATTTTAGTAGTTTTAATTTCATATCTTAGTCCGGACTACATTCTTATAAATCTAAGAATAGTTTGTGTTCATTTGAAATTATCTTTGAATTACTCAAAACTAGGATAAGTTTTTGAATTTCTCAATACTACTTAGAAAATATTGTGAGTTATTGAACTTCACAAATCTTTTTCGTAAAGTGATCTAAGAGTAATTTTTAGTCTTGAGAAGGGTTAAGGAAAGAATATCCAAAATTTTTAGATGGATGGAGTATCCAATTTGAGGCACTGCTTAGTCCTAAAAAAGTTTGAAGAAATAATATCTGAAATTTTTAGGTTAGTGAAGAGCCAATATGAGTTATTTCGTAAACCTAAGAAGGCTTGAGAAAATAATACCTCATGTTCTAATGTTGATGGGTTACCCAGTTAGGGTCTTACTTAAAAAGGTTAGGAAAATACCTAAAGCTTTTAGATTGAGTTAAAATGCAATTTGAGTTAAGACTTATAACACCATTACTGTCAACGATCTATACTACATGCCTACAATCATGGATTTTATTATGGATAAGAATAATATATCAAGGATCCGATTAAATGATCTTCATACATTACTAGCTTGACACAAGGATAACGCATATTAGAGAAATGATGGAGTCATAACTCGAAAATCTAATAAATCACGATACCGAAACGTATACCCAAGGCTATAAATGCCTAAAGGTCTCATAGTAACAGTATAATAAAGGGATAGGAAACCTCGAGGAAAGACACTTTTCATCACTACAATCACCATAAGTACACTACTGACTTAAGTTTCAGAGTACCTTTGTAGGTATCCTCCTGGTCTGGTGTCCACACAACTCATGTCAGGTCCCAAAAACTCATGAGTTCGTAATATCCAAAGGTACAAACATTTGGCACCGTCTATAGGAATCCTGAGAAGTGCTTCACGAGGATGGGCATGAAACTGATCCCAATACCATGGATGAACATCAAGTTCCTCCAGGTTTTGGGAAACATCTAGACCACAATACCAGAGCTCGGCACTTTGTTGGCCTAGGATCGGTAGATTTCATTCATGCAATGAGGAAATGCGTCATAAGAGGCAAGGCGTTCCCATTTACCTTATCTCGGCCAGCGATGACATGGTTTAATACTTTATCTTCTGGTTCTATCTCCTCGTTTTATGATATCAAGGTAAAGTTTCTTGCTCACTTCACCACAAGGCGAACTTAAGCCAAGCACCCTATCTCATTAATTAGTGTGGAGCAAAGAATTGGAAAAAGCATCTAAGATTACCTAGACCGCTTTAATAAAGCATTTTTGGAGGTTAATACACGAACTCCCGAGGTCGTGTGTCTTTTTCTCATTGTTGGATTACTCCAAGGGGATTTTAGGAGGCATTTCACTTCTAAAGATGTCAAATTCATGGAAGAAATTCATCAGATTGCTCTAAAATACATGAGGGATGAAGATGTTTACAGAATAGTTTTGACGAAACGAAATAATCTAGCCCCCTCACTTAATAAGGCAGGGAGCTTGGGTCAGACTACTCCGAAGTCATTAGTTCCTCGTGTAGGAAAGTTCTCCATGTATACCCCTCTAGTTGAATCATTAGTAGAAGTTTATCAACAAGTATCACATAGGGGTATACTTCCCAAAGAAAGATAAATATGACCAAGGACTTCCTTGAACAAATCACAGTATTGTGATTATCACAATTCCTATGGTCACAGAACACAGAACTGCATAGATTTAAAGGATGTTTTGGAACAGGCTATTCAAGATGGGAAGTTTCTCGAGATTATTGTTAGGCCGCCTCGATGGCATAAAGATGATGCTCGTTTTTTCAATTATGAAGCATGGCTAAGTGATCCAACTCACATTGGACCTAGTGCCCAAGTGGTTTGGCCAATAGTGGGCCAAGAAATATTAAATGGTGATGTTGGTGGGGGTTTCCAAGGAATACAAATAACCTCCAATTTTTTTTCAGATTTGGTGAGCCTCTGAAGACGGGGAAGCCAAGAACCCTAAAAATGCTAAACCCAGTGAAAACCAGGATGGCACTGCTCAAGTAGTGGTAAACTTGGTGGTAGGAAAGAATGGATTGGCAAAGTCCAGGAATGCAGTTAAGAAGGACATTAAGATTGCGAGTTCCAAAGTGCTGAAGGTGCAAACTTTCCCAAATGTTTAATTTATTTTAGAAGACTTCTAACACATCACATTTGATGATGATGAGCCTTTAGTGATCACAGCTAAGTTGGGAAATAGAATTTCCAAAAGGATCTTTGTTGATACGGGACAGATTCAAAATTGCTTTTCAGAAATGCATTTGATGCGTTGGATTTAATCGACCAGCACCTAAAGCCACATCTTCCCCGTGTGGTAGATTTGGGAGATCATTTCCATCAAGTCCGAAAATGTGGTAAACCTCCTCTTTACTTTGGGGGAAGGAACTAACGTTCATATGGTACATGCTAAATTTGTTATTTTAAAGGATTCTACAGCTTACAATGTGATCCTCGAAAGAAAGACGCTCAATAATCTCTGTGCATTTATCTCAACAAAATTTTCTGCCATGAAGTATTTGACCTTTGAAGGTCGTGTGGCTACAATTCGCAAAGATCAGATAGCCGCTGTCAGATGTAATAAGGCAAGCTTGACTTTGAAGGATAAGGCCAAAAACCCTACTAGAGTATTTCTAGTGGACTTGGACTCTCGTGTTCAGAAAAAGCCAAGGCCAGAGCCTAATGGAAATCTGGATAAATTTTCAGATAAACAGAACGGTTATCCACCTATAAAGGTGGAACTACTCCAACAAAAGTGGTTATGAGTCCTACTATAAATACAATGACACTCCTCAAGTATATTTGACGTTCTAATCTACTAAAAACCCTACTTAAATCCCTTACTAACTTAAGCATCGAAGTGTCTTGCAGGTACCACCCCTCACCTCCTCACAAGAAACTCGGATGGTGGCTCCATTCTGTAAGAACAAGTTGGAGGCTGCCTCAGAAGAAGTCTGGACCTTATGTTCAGGCCCAAAATCAATGTTTCTAGTAACTTTCGGAACATTGGCACCGTTGTCGGGGACCTGGAGCTCGACCCTTGTCAACGGCAAATAATCTGTATAAAGACGGTCATACGGCATCTGAATCAGAACCCGAACCTCAACGGGACAACCTCCCACTTTCAATACCCCCACCACGCAAGAGGACGCACATTTCTCATGGAGAAGGAACGTCCTAAAACCCCCAGCTGAGGTGGATTCAATCAGAGATACATCCACCAGAAGAGGAAGAACCACCAAATCCCACGAAGATACTAGGTCTGGTCCACGGTCACAATGGACGACTGGACAACGGGAAGCAGAATGAGAACTACAAAGGGACGTGCGACAACGAAAGTCGAAAGGAGTTAGAAGAAAAGCTCTTAAAATTGGAAGCCGATCTCCAAAAGCGAAGCAACTGAGTAGATCGAGAAGAAAAGTTCATGCGGGACAAAGTTTTAAGGAATTTCAAAACTCCCGATATGGATCTTTACAACGAACAACCGATCCAAGACACCATATCAGCAATTTTAAGAATCGGATGTATCTAACCGACGCCTTTGACGTTACTCGTTACAAAGCATTCCCAACAACCTTTACTAAAGCTGCGATGAAGTGGTTTGATAACTTACCCCCCCAGGTCGGTAACTTGCTTCGACGACCTGGCAAGAAAATTCTTTTCTAGATTCTCTATTCAAAAGGATAAAGTAAAACATGCCCCGAGTTTGTTGGGAGTTAAGCAAGAGGTCGGGGAGACACTCCGAGATTACATGAAAAGATTCAACAAAGCATGCTTGGAGATTCAAAACCTACCCACTAAAGCAGTAATAATAGGATTAGTGTGGCCTTAAAGAAGGGCTGTTTTCTCAATCATATCCAAGCAACACGTAGCCTCCTTGTATGAAGTATAAGAATGGGCAGAGAAGTATATCAACATAGAGGAGAACTCACGACTGAGAGAACCACTTCCGAGACCTAGCCTGCCTTATCCATCTCGGGAAAAAGATAAAAAAGCTAAGAATAAAGAAAAATACAACTCGGAAAAACCTCAAAGATATCATAACTACACCCCCCTCCGGGTCTCTCTTGTAGATGTTTATAGAGATATGTCACACTAAGAAGCTTTCACCTCCTCGTCCAATTAAACACAAAAAGGTAGGAAGTCAGACAGAATACTGTGAGTACCACAAACTCTATGGGTATTCTACCAACGACTGTTATGATTTAAAGAATGTCATAGAAAAAAGTTGGCCAGAGAAGGCTGACTAGATAGGTACTTGGCGAGTAGGTCAGACGACCCGAGGAAGAAAAAAAGAGATGAAGAAGGGGGACGAACAGAACGTCCACCTCAAACCCCCGAGCGCCACATACACGTGATTAATGGGGGATTTGCTGGAGGAGGAATATCTAAATCATCACGAAAAAGGCAACTTAATGAAGTGTATCAACTCGAGGAAGATAGCAAATCTCCCGACTTGCCAACAATCTCTTCCACTAAAGAAGATGCTCAAGGGGTAACACCTAGCCATGATGACCCTGTGGTGATAACTATGATCCTCGCCAATGCAAATCTCTATAGAACACTAATAAATCAGGGCAGATCGGCGAATATACTATTTAAACCCCCTTTTGACAAGCTCAGACTAGAAGAAAAGGATCTAAAAGCATATCCGGATAGTCTCTTCAGACTAGAGGATATGCCAATCCGACCTCTTGGGTACATTTCTCTATACACCACTTTTGGAAAGGGTGCAAAGTCAAAGACCTTGAGCATCAACTACATTGTGATTGACGTCACCTCAGCATACAATGTCTTAATAGGACAGACAACCTTGAACCGACTTGCAGCTGTTGTCTCTACACTTGACCTATGCATGAAATTTCCCATAGCAGAAGGGATTGCCACCATAAAGGGAGATTAGAAACTAGCACGCAAGTACTACAATGAAAGCTTAATTTAAAGGGCAATCCTGGAGGGAAATATGTCAACACCATCAAGCTTGGAGGTGTTCGAACTCGGGAGGAACTGCGTCCCCAACCCGGAGGTCAAGTGGAAGAAGTGCAAATTGGAGATCACCTTGAAAAAATAATGAATATAAGGGCTAACTTGGAAGAAGGTCTAAAAAAGCAACTCATTGACCTTCTAAGAAAGAATTCCAACCCCTTCGCTTGGAAAGCATCCGATATTCCTGGCAGAGATTCTGACCTGATGTCTCACAAACTCGTTGTCTACCTGGATTCTAGGCCTATCCAGCAAAAGTGGTGAAAGCCCAAACCCGAAAAGACACAGGTCGTGGAGGAACAAGTTCAAGCCCTATTAGAAGCAGGCTTCATAAGAGAAGTAAAGTATCCGTTGTGGCTGGCTAACGTAGTTTTGGTAAAGAAACAAAACGGAAGGTGGAGGATGTGTGTTGATTACACCGACGTCAACAAGACTTATCTCAAGGATCCATACCCTCTTTCCAGCATCAATGCCCTGGTCAACTCAGCCTCCGGCTATCGATACGTATCCTTCATGGATGCTTACTTGGGATACAACCAAATCCCGATGCATAAGCCAGACCAAGAAAAGACCTCGTTCATAACTCCAAAAGCTAGCTATTGCTATGTGGTAATGCCTTTTGGGTTAAAGAATATCGATGCCACATACCAGCAACTAATGAACAAAGTATTTTTCCCTCATATCGGAAAACTTATGGAAGTATATGTGGACGACATGCTTGTAAAAACCAAAGTCGACTCAATACTCTTGTCCGATCTCGCCGAGGTATTCTCTACAATAAGAAAGCATGGAATGAGGCTAAATCCCTCAAAATACACCTTCACAGTAGAGGCAGAAAAATTCTTAGGCTTTATGCTAACACAAAGAGGCATAGAAGCAAACTCGGACAACTGCAGAGCCATAATAGATATGAAGAGTCCGACCTGTCTTAAAAAAGTTTAACTAAATGGAAGGTTTCTAGCACTATCCAGATTCCTAGTAGGGTCAGCATTGAAATCATTACCCCTGTACTCAATTCTCAGAAAGGGGAAGCAATTTGAATGGACCTCAGAGTGCGACAAAGTCTTCCAAGACTTCAAAACCTTCCTAGGACAATCCCTATACTTACCCGATCCATAGCAGGAGAAGAACTCATCCTCTACCTAGTAGTAGCAAGTCGAGCTATAGCTTCAGCTCTGGTAAGAGAATATAAGGATGGACAACAGCTTATCTACTTTATCAACAAGGAGCAGAACTGAACTATAAAAATAGAAAAGTTTGCATATACCCTTATACTCGCCTCTCGAAGGCTCCGATCTTATTTCCAAGCTCATACCATAAAAGTCCACACTAATCAACCAATGAAACACATTCTACAAAAAACGGGCCTAGCAGGACGTATGCTGCAATGGGCTGTGGAGCTCTGACGGAGGAAAATTGTCAGTTAGAAATTTTCACAAAAATAATATCATTGAAGTATAGATCCAAACCAACAAACAACCCTCAATCAAAGTTTAATTTGTTTGTCACAAGTGCAAACCCCATAAAAACCGAGAGTATTTAAACATTGATTTTCTCTTAAGAAATTGCAGGAAATTATGCATATTATTGGTTATGAGATATTTTGGGGTTTTTATAATGATGAACAAGAAATGTAAATAGCAATAAAGCAAAGCTAGCAACTAAGATAATATAAGTGCTAAAAGATACTCATGGCAAGGATTAAGAGTCAAAGTTTCCCATCTTGTATCATTGACCACAACATGGTAGTTATAAAGAGTTAATTCCACTTAGTTTTTCTCTAACATCAGAGGGTTAAGTCAAGTGGACATAGTTCATCCTAAAACCAACTAACAACCCTAAATTACCAATGACACTGGATACCAATGATATCAAGGCACCTAAGTCCTCAATCTCAAGCCAAGAGTATAAAAATCTACTCTAAAATCTAACCAAGCATGTTATCAAACACTTGGAAGGTATAAAAATGAAAGCATGGTAAAAATGCAATAATAATAAAATATAAAACTACCAAATGTAAGATAACAATAATAACAACTCAATTAAACATCAATAAACATAAGAACATCAAATTGTATTAAATGGAAATTAAAATCAACAAGAGAGCATGAACATAAAAGTGACAAAATAAAGGAAATAACAAGTAAAACTAAGAAAGCAAGTATGTAGTAACAAGAAATTGCAATAAAACTAAATTAAGGCAAGATCAAAGCTTAAATCTAAGGAGAAATTAAACTATTCTACCCTAAATTCTACATAGAAGAGAGAGCTTCTCTCTCTAGAATGTGACCTAAAGCATGTTTCTAACTAAACCTCATTGCTCTCCCCCTTATCCTTCTTGAATTTGGCCTCTAATAGCTTTAGAAATGAGTTGGATTGGGCTTTGGCAGGTCCAGAAATCGCCCTCAGCATGTTTTCTTTAATGAGGCACGTGATCGCATTCGTGCATACGCATGACTGACCATGCGTACGCATGGTTGTGAAAAATTCAATCGTGCATACGCATCAATTTTCGTGTGTAAAACATGTAGTTGTACGTACGCATGAATGCTTGTGAGTACGCATGGCTATAAAACACTCCAAACTTCATTTCTTCATGAATTCTCCACTTTTGCATGCTTTCTTCTCACTCCTTCAATCTATACTTGCCTTGGAACCGTGGAAATCACTTCATCAAATACATCAAGGCATTGAATGGAATTAAAGTGAATTAAAATTATCAATTTAAGGGTCTAAAAAGCATGTTTTTACTCTTAAGCACAATTTAGGAAGAATTTACAAAACCATACTATTTTAGTGAATAAATGCAAGAGAAGTTAATAAATTCCACCCAATTAAAGCAAATAAATACTATGAAATGTGGATTTATCAAGCTGCTGGAGTTCGACCTATAGTATGAAGCTCGAACAGCAATCAAATCTCAATATCTCGCCGACTTCATTGATGAATAAACTGAAAGTCAAGGAAGCCCAACAACATGGAGTCTATATGTAGATGGGTCATCTAATAAAGCCAGTAGTGGGGCCAGCATTATCCTAGAAAGCGAACAAGGAACACGGACAGAACTCTCGCTAAAGTTCAAGTTTCTCACTTCTAATAACCAAGCAGAGTATGAAGCCTTACTTGCTGGCTTGAAGCTGGCTAAAAAAGTAGGGACAGAAAGACTAATAGTATTCAGTGACTCTTAAGTGGTAACTTCACATATTAACTGTACCTATCAAGCTAAGGACTCCAACATGAAGAAATACTTAGAAAGAAGCACGAGAGCAATTAGCACAGTTCTCACAAGGAGAAGTCCGACATAAAACCCGGGAATCCAACGCCCGAGCTGATGCCCTCTCAAAATTATCCAGCACCAAGCTAGGGGGCAACAATAGAAGCCTCATCCAGGAGACTCTCCATGCACCATCAATATCAAAAGGAGGTGACAGCACAGAGGTGATGACTATATCTAATCAACATTTAGGATGGATGACCCCTATAGTCAACTATCTTAAATTTGATATCCTCTCTGAAAATGAAAAAGAACCCCGAAGACTTATAAGGAAGGCACAAAATTACACGTTGGTTCACAACGTCCTGTACAAAAGAGGAATATCAACACCTCTCCTAAAGTGCATCCCAACCTCTAACACAAAGGAAGTCCTAGATGAGGTATACAATGATATATGTGGGAACCACCTGGGATCCCGATCACTAGCCAAAAAGGTCATCCGGGCCGGCTTCTTCTGGCCAACCTTACAAAGAAAAGTGCCGAGTTTGTTAAAAAATGTCCACCTTGCTAGAAGCATGCCAATTTTCATGTAGCGTCATCTCCCCCTGGCTATTTGCAAAATGGGGACTCGATCTTCTCAGACCATTTTTCCCAGCTCCAGGACAAGTTAAATATCTCATAGTGGAGATTGACTACTTCGCTAAGTGGATCGAGGAAAAATCACTAGCAACTATCACTACACAGAGAAGTCGGAAATTTCTATACAGGAACATCGTCACAAGATTTGGAGTTCCCCACTCCATCGCCACGGACAATGGAACCCAATTTTATGACTTAACCTTCAGGAATCTGGTGGCCGACTTCAAAATAAAATACCAATTCACATCGGTGGAACATACCCAGGCCAATGGAAAAGCTGAAGGTACCAATAAAGTCATACTGGCCAGGTTAAAACGCCGATTGCAGGTAACAAAAGGGGGGGGGCATGGACAGACGAGCTTCTCCAAGTCTTATGGGCATATCGGACAACCCCTCATTCAACGACAGGGGAGTCACCTTTCCGACTTGCTTACGGAATGGACGCCATGATTCCCATAGAAATCACTGAAGAGTTACCCAGAGTTATATTCTACAATGAAGGGGCCAATACCTAGGCACAAAAAGAAGAGCTCAACTTCCTCCCAGAAGTCCGAGAATGGGTCCGGATTAGAGAGGAAGTACTAAAACAAAGGATGACCCTAAGGTAATCAAAATGTGATCAAAAGAAGCTTTGCCACTAACGATCTCATACTGATCCGAAACGACATCGGAGTTCAAAATTCGGGTGAAGGGAAGCTAGCAGCAAATTGAAAAGTACCCTAAAAAATTGTCGAGGTCTTAGGAAAGAGTTATTATAAAGTGTCTCACCTACAAGGACGGGAGCTCCCGAGGTCTAGGCACGCATGCAACCTAAAAGAGTACTACAGTTGAGAAGTAAACTTTGCTCCCTAGCTAGTGTACTCTTTTTCCCAACCTTAAGATTTTTTTTCCCTAAAAAGAGTTTTTTCAAAAGGGGGTTTTAACGAGGCATCACAGTAAGGGCTAAGGGCAGTCAAAACCCTTAGTAGTAGGTTTCATGTAAAGGAATTTCTTATCCATTAATAAAAATTCCATTTACTCTTCAAAAAGTTTCTTATAAAACGCATTAATTTAAACTCGACAAATCGTGAAAATCATTGCCCGACCTAAAATGGTCGGCAATATGAAGCGACGAGGTACAAATTAATGTAAGAAGTTATATAAACAACTCGTAAAAACCGACCTCAATTATAAGGCAGAACAAAAACAAAGTGTAGAAGTAACTTAACAAAGTCTGACTACACGAAGTCGGAACTTAAAAAAGGAAATCTGCTCATTGTTTGGGTTCAGTAAATGAGCAGCATTGAAAAAGGTTGCTAAGACATAATAACAAACTAAGCAACTATATAAAAGCTAAATTCCAAAAAAAAAGGCTTAGCTTCATTTAAAAGAGCAAAAAGGCTTTCTAAATTTCAAAGTTGTTTGAATGCAACTACAAAAAGTTGTTAAAACTACAACCGATAAAAAATAAAGTGTCTAAGAAACTACCCACTATTATAAAATAAATCGTTTGCCAAAGGCCCACAAGTCAGGTCATTCAACAAAAAGAAAAATCACGAAAAACTACAAAGAGGGGCCAAAAAGAGGGTTAAGATCCTCCCTCGTCACGACGTCTTGACCTCAGGCAGGAGGGGTCGGAGGATGAACAGAGATCGGCACGGCCGGGATAGCACTAGGAGGCGAAGGAGGGAGTTCAGCATTAACAACCTCGGGCTGGACCTCGGGGGTTTGAAAAGCTTGACCGCCTTGCGCTCTCGAAGACTTCGGGTCGGGCAAAGGATCCTCCTCCTTGTCCTCGGGGGCCAGGACGATTTTTCCATCAATCACTTTGTTGTCTTGACTGAACAAGAAAAGATCGACCCCGGGGGCAAGGACCTGGACTTGAGCTTTCAGATTGTTAAACATTTCGTCCATCCCCTCAACCACAGACTCTTGAAGAGCAGCATATTCCTCTCTGACATTTTTTAACTTCTCCTGAAGGTCAATTTTCTCCCCATAAAGACGAGTATAACTTTCATCCGCTTTCTTCTTTATCCCCTCCGCCATGGCTGCAGCCGCTTCTGCCTTCTTTATCCGAGACCGAGCTTTCTCTAAGTCAGAGGTCAACCCATCTTTTTCCTCCTCCAGCTCCTTCTTTATCTCTTTAAGCCTTTCCACCTCAGCTCGGGAAGCCACCAAAGAGTTGTGGGTGGCACTAAGGGGAGTCTTCTACAACTCCTTGACCAAGGATGTACATACCCCAGCTATCCGAATTCCATTTTGGGCCATAAGCTGGAGATGGTTCTGAATAGCCGCATTGTCCATGCTAATGTGGCTATGGAGAAAGATGCTTTTCTCACTCCAAGCAATCTCGTCGAACTTTGTATCATAAATGCTCCTCTCCAGCAGTTTTTTGCCTTTTTGGAGGAGGCTCTGAAGATGAAGGAGAAGCAGGGACTGTCGCCTCTTTGACAGAGAATCAGGAGAAATGAATCAAATGGAAGGGGTGGGGATGACCTTCTTCTGGGCTGAAGAACCCGAATCTGTCTTCTTCGGGAAAGGTCAGACAGAAGCACCCCCGGCTTCTTTTTCCTGAATACCTCGGGCCACTTAGCTAAACAAGTTACAACAGAGAGGTTATAAAAGCTAAAGCTCGAAAATCTACCTAGCTCGAACCGAAATTGACTGGGGTTTCCTAAGAATCTTTTAGTATCCAAGTAAAGAGTTCGGCCCCAACACTCTTTAAACACGTCCACCACACACTTTTCAATATCATCTAAGGCATTTACGTTGTACTTAGCTATTATGGATTTTTCCTCCCATTACAGTGGAAAAGAAGGCTCATCATTTTCATCTAGATAGAAAGGCCAAGCACCCTCTACAGCTCGAATTTTAAAGAAATAGTTTTTAAAATCGTGGAAGAATTCATCGTAAATGTAAAAAACATTTCTACCTTGAATAATGCGAAAGGAAAACCAAGAAGAATTCCCTTTTGAAGATCCAGGTTTTGTCAAGACAAAAAGGTGAAAGAAGACCTTAAGGGAAGGTCAGACCTCGAGCTCTTGACATAAAAGTTGGTAGATTTTCAAAAAAGCCCAAAAATTTGCGTAAAGTTGGGAAAGAGCGACATTATAGGTCCAGAGGATGTTCGTTTCAAAATCGGAAAAAGAAAATGTAATGCCTAGTTTTGTAAAGAAGCAGTCATATGCATAGGAAAAGGGACGTTTCGAGTCGTCTAAGGGAGGAAAACACACCTTCTCCTCAGGATCGGGTACTATTATCTCGTAATTTCGCTCATCCTCTCTATTTTCACATAACCTATTATGCCTACGGAATACCTCACAGTACTCTTTATCAACTACAGGGACAGCGATAAGGACGGGAGTATCTACCCAAGTCAAAAGAGAGGAGGACTTTTGTCGGCATGTCTTTTATGACTAACCGAGACATAAAATCTACACATACAAATACAACAAAGAAATCATCACTACAGAACTTAGGTATCATTCAAAAGAAGTCGGACAAAAGAAACAAAATGCAAAATGCGATTTGAAAAACATCTTTTCAAAACAAGAATAAACAGAAATGGCATCTCTCCTGTGCCGATAGCAGCGACACCATTGGGGGTAACACGAACATAACCAACGAGTCACAAAGGACCACAATCCCTCAAAACACCAGAAACGTAGTTCAAACACATCACAAATGGCAAAAAGCAGTTTCAACAAGGCAGTTTCGAAAGAATTTTTCATTAGTAGACAAAGCGACAGCAACCAACAAATTTTCAGAGAAAAGTTTCAAAGATAGAACAAAACCAACATTATGAAGAACCTCTACTGCTACCTAAAAGGTTGCCTCAATGCAAACAGATTCAACAAGACCAACAAACAGTTACACGAAAAGAAGTCAAAAGTCAACAGTACCAACCTTGATGAAGAATTCGAATAAGGAAAGAGGCACGTCAAGTGGCAAAGACACGAACGATCTTCTTCACTAAATGCTCTCTCAAACAAATCAAGATAGAGAAAATCTTGAAAAACGAAAAATGATCGCGAAGCAAACAAAGAGATGGAATTTTTGCGAAGAAGAGAGCAACGGAAGCTCTTTTAGAAATGGGGAATAAGAAAAACGTGGAGCATTTTATAAGAAAGAAGGAGCAAAATAGTCCTTTCATCCCCCATTAAAGATGTGCGCGAATCTCAAGGGAAGTGTCGCAAAACGTTCACCCTTCATTTAAAGAGGCAATGTTCAAATTTTCAAAAACATGTCGAGTACCCGATCTCTTGAAGACGGCGTACCCGACGTCGAGACTAGAGCCACGAAATGCTTGAACCCAATCTCATATAAAGCTCGGATTCAAGCAGGGACACTGTTCATACTCAGGCCCAATAAAGGTAGAAGGCCCAATCTAAAGAGGAGGCCTATGCCGTATATCCAACCTCTTTGAAGAGGTCAGACGCAACGAAAGGAGCTCAGTGCTACTTGTCCAAACAAGTAACTGCCTCCGCAAATCTCTCTAACTATCTCTATCTTTCCTAAAAGATAGATTCCAACAAACTCCTCAGATAAAGGGAACGGTTATCCACCAATAAATGTGGAACTACTCCAACAAAGATGGTTATGAGCCCTACTATAAGTACACTGACACCCCTCAGATATATTTTACATTCTAATTTACTAAAGATCCTGCTTAAAATCCTTACTAACTTAAGCATTGGAGTCTCTTACACGTACCACCCCCACTTCATCACAAAGAACTCGGACGTCAGCTCCATTCCGTAAGAACAAGTCGGACGCTGTCTCAGAAGGAGTCTAGACCACTACAAGAAAATAGAGTTATTTTAACACTTTATTTTTTAACACTATAATTAAATGTCAAAATTAATATATATTTTTGACAAATATCATAAATGTCAAATTTTCTATGTTTTCTTGATGAATAATTTGACCGTAGAAAATTACTCATCAATTTTGACACTTATTTGTTTTCAATTTACTCCACTATTTTTCTTCTTCTTTGGCTCTGTTAATTTTGACATCACACTGCTTTCAGTTTAGGATTATACTACTCATTCTTTATCTTCAAAATCTCAAGTTATTCTTTAGTTTCAAGATCTCATCTCATTCTTTGTTAAAATTTTTTGTTGAGAATATTTTATAGTCAATAAGTGTCAAAATAAATAGTATTTTTAACAATTAATAAGTATCACAAAAAATATATTCTCAAAATTTTCTAACAAATTATTTTTGACAGTCAATATTTATCAAAATAAGATTTAATTTTTTTTCACAATCACTTATATGTTAAAAATACTATTTTTGACAAAACTTTTATTAACATATTTTCATAGTTAAAATAATGTCAAAATTTATTTTTTTGACAAATTTTAATTTTCTTTTACACATTACAACCCTCAAAAATAATCTATATTGTTGTAGTGGACCTCACGTTCAAGCACAAAATCAATGTTTCAGATATCCCTTGGAACAATTATATGCCTAAATATATTACATATGTCCATAAAAAATTAAAATATTTTAGATTAACCATACTAAATATATACTAATATCAGTTATTAATATAAAATATATATTAAAATATAAAATATATATTATAAATAAATTAAAAATACATATTTATATATAAATAGATAATAACTAATTTTAGTGTATATATATAACCATTTTTGTTTTAGATTACATTACACCGTATATTTATGTACCGATCTTGTTTTCTTCATAGTTGAGAGAAAGATCAGAAACGATGATAGCTTGGATTGTAAATTATATGACCTTGGTGGATATGTTACTGGATAACCAATCAAGCCCTTCGTATAGTCCTTGGCCAGATGGAGCACAAGTTGCCTGAATGTACCTGCACTTATCAATAACCGCAATAATAACTACATGAAAATATCAATATCAGCTTCGAATTTTGGTGTTCATACTACTTTTTAGACGTACAAATTAGATAGCATAGCTCTAAGTACTTTATGCTTAGAGATTCTACTGTGGAGACAAGTCTAACAACTTATTCTTCTTATATGCAATCTCAAACTTTTTCCCTCAACCAAGCACTTTCAGTTTGTTACAACTTATCTGTTAACTTTTGAGTTATCTCGTTTATACTTTACGCATATGCATATTCCACCTATTCCAAAATATCTATGACGTTAAATTTTTTTATATATATTTATAAGAGTTAATATTTAATTTAGCCTTTAAATTTATATACGAATTTTAATTTAGTCCTGAAGTTTTAATTACCTCTATTTAGAACCTGTTTGAAAATGCTTTTGATTCATGAAAAGTCATATTAATGATGTTTGGTACAGTTTTTTATATATGTTTTTAACTTTTCGAAAAGTTATTTAAAAAAAGCTTTTGAAGAAGTAAAAAAATTTTATTTTTCTCATTCTCAAAAGCTTTATCACTCCTATTTATTAAACAACTTTAAATTAAATATTTCTATGATAACTTTTCGAATACAAAATAACTTATGTACAAGATGTCTCTAGTACGGGTTGAAAGATGGATTGAGAACTTGGGTTGAGGCAGATGCCGGATCACTTGACTGGAGCAATGGGGGAGGTACCCGCAAAGACACTCCGACGCTCAAGTCAGAATGGATCTAAGAAATATAAGGTGTGAAGAATGAATGAATACCTGGAGGGACCTGGGTCCTCTATTTATAGGTGATGGTGAATATCTTATCTTATCTTATTTGGCTAAGATAAGGGAGACGTTTGAATTCGAAAGTTGGTTAGGAGCTCTAGTGGGCTAGTTCCGGGCCTTCTGGAAGGGCGAAGCGGGTCAGACCCTGGTAACCGGGTTCGAGGACCGTTCCGGGTGTAGGATCGGTGGGCCGGATCCGTAACAGTTGCCCCCGGAGCGAGAGAGTGAGGGTGCTCGGTCTCATCGCTGGAGGAACCTTTTCCTCGCCATTGTGGTTTGGCAAGGAGATCGTTGTTTGGTTTTTCCGACCAAGGTCGAGAATTTTGGGGAGTTTCTAGTCGTTTCATGGTCAGGCGAGGACTGCGTTTTTTGTGCGTCTCATCACATGCCGGGTTTGATGACCGTTCCGAGGAAGGGCCCGGAGATCGGGTCTGGAACAGTTGCCCCTGGAGCATGAGAGCATGCTTACTTGGTCTCAATGGTAAGTTGTTTGGAGAGTCCAATTCTCTGTAGTTCGGGAGGCTGTGAGGAATGAATGAATACCTGGAGGGACCTGGGTCCTCTATTTATAGGTGATGGTGAATATCTTATCTTATCTTATCTTATCTTATCTTATTTGGTTAAGATAAGGGAGACGTTTGAATTATCTTATCTTATCTTATTTTATTTGGCTAAGATAAGGGAGACGTTTGAATTCGAAAGTTGGTTAGGAGCTCTAGTGGGCTAGTTCCGGGCCTTCTGGAAGGGCGAAGCGGGTCAGACCCTGGTAACCGGGTTCGGGGACCGTTTCGGGTGTAGGATCCGTGGGCCGGATCCGTAACAACTTATTTATAAGATACTTTTAATGTAAGTCATTATGTTTTAAACTCTTTTTTTAAAAGAACTTAATTAAGTTGTTTATCCAAACTGGCCATTAATCTCAAAATTTTGCAAACGTGACTCACATTATTAGTATCTGAGACAATTTTCGACACACAAACGTTAGTGAAGCATTGACATATATAGTCAGATGCCACTAGCAATTTGTAAATTGATATAGTTTTGGTTTTGGTTCTTAAATAACTCAAAAATCACGTCATATCACTAATTTTTGAAGAAAGCTTTTAATAAACAGCACTTACAATGTTTTTAGGCTATTTGAGTACCAAAACCAAAATGACGTCGTTTTCTTGACAGCATTCTGTTAACATCTATGCGTTAAAAATTATTTTCAAGAACTAATATGAAACACGTTCGTAAAATTTTGGGATTAAATAGAGGCACTTGAAACTTTAGAAACTAAATTGAGATTCGCTTATGAATTTAAAGACCAAATTATATATTATCTTAATTTTTAATAATTTAATGTATCTATCTGATATAATTGCAACTCGATACGTGGAGATATAAATGAAGCAAGGTTTTAAATTAACGGATATTTTGAAATTTAGGGAGTACTGTATATAAGGGATGTAAAAAAATTGAATTAGTTAGATTGATAATTTCATTTTAGCTGGAGCTCTTGCTTCTACTCTCTAATTAAATTGTGACTTACCAGCGGCGCTGGCGAAGCGAATGCAAACCGAGTTTATCTGTTATTTCTGAAACACTCATGGCATTTGGAAGGTCTTGCTTATTGGCAAAAACTAGCAATGTTGCGTCGCGAAGTTCAATCTGCAAGGAACGATATGGTTTCAATCACATATTTCCTTTTAATTCAAATTAGGATTTCATTACTGACCTCACTTAGCATCCTATGGAGTTCATCTCTGGCTTCAGAAATTCTTTCTCTGTCATTGCTATCTACCACAAAGATAAGCCCTTGTGTGTTCTGAAAATAATGTCTCCACAGTGGTCGAATCTACATAGAATTTGGCAAAATAATTATATCATACATAAATCTTTGACAAAGCACTTTGACGCATCAATCTAGGATTAATGGTCATAAATCATGTTGTACCTTGTCTTGTCCTCCAACATCCCAAACTGTGAAGCTAACATTCTTGTACTCAACAGTCTCAACATTGAAACCTGTTTCATTAAGAAAGTAATTAACAAATATATTATTTGTTGTTATAATGAACTAATGACAG
The DNA here is from genome assembly GCF_000816755.2 of Arachis ipaensis. Taxonomy (NCBI): domain Eukaryota; kingdom Viridiplantae; phylum Streptophyta; class Magnoliopsida; order Fabales; family Fabaceae; genus Arachis; species Arachis ipaensis. Next base: position 20,756,225 of record NC_029785.2, read on the forward strand.
ACAATCTATAAACTTCTTTAGTGAAGAGTAAAATTGGATAGAAAGTGAAAATTGCAACTAAATTTTTTAGGAGAATGTGCATTGTACATGTCTTTTTTTAAATATTTTTCTCTTGTAATAAGAAGAATCGTTATTTTTCGTTAAAAACACTCTTCACCATAGCATTATTCGACAATCATAAACTTGGAAGTTGGAAGTTGGAACAACTGTGCAATCAGTGATATTACATCAAGTGCAGAACAAATAATATATAACTGCAACTTCAATGAACATTGAAGTGCAGAACAAATATTTCAATGTTTTTATTTAACAAATTTTGCTAAGAAAATATTGGAAACAGGAAAAACAACAAAATCTCTTGGTCTTCCTAAAATCCTGAAAATAGAACACTAAAAATAAACACAGGAAATAGAACAGAAACCAAACAGACTTTAATTTCAATTTTTCATCCTCTTCCAACACCAAGCAAACAAAGACATAAACACTTAATCATGGGATGAAGTAAGTAGTGGATCACCTATGGTTGGTATGGTAGTGACAATTTCTCCAAGTTTCAGCTTATAGAGTATGGTGGTTTTGCCAGCAGCATCAAGACCCACCATGAGAATCCTCATTTCTTTCTTTGAATACAGCATTCTGAATAGCCGTGATATCATCAAACCCATTGTACCTATTAGGAACTGAATCTGAGGCTGAAAAAACAGAAAAGTAAGACCAACAGAATTCTCCAGAGTCAATTAAACAATTTATGACAAAGAAAAGGAAGAAATAATTTACCTGCTTAGATGATATCTTATAGCAAAATATCTTTTAAGTACTTCACACTAGCAGATGGCGTATTATATAATCATCAAAAAGAGAAATTACCATTAAGAATTGATAGGAATAAGATTCAAATGTGGATTGATGAAAGCATAAAGGAGGCCCAAGTTGGGTAAAAGAGAATGTGGATTGTTCCAGCTGTAACATTCTCATATTGTGCTTGACATAAATAAAAGCATTCGAATATGTCTTTAATTTTAGCACAATCATTTTGTGCGGGATTTTTTAAAGAAAAATAAAAGGCAGCGGTTCATGCAGAAAGCATCATTCTAATAATCATTTTTTAAATAAAAAAATCTCTTTTTGTTTATTTCCCTGCTTCCACAATTAGGTCATTTATTAGAATTACAAGTATCTGTATAATGCTGTTGTTGAGAAATGAAAGAAGGAATCTGTTGAACTAGACATTTTGACCAAAAATATCTTAACAAAGGAATAGTAGAATATGGATCAGGCACAAAGAAAATTGACAAATTAAAAAAAATGATCATAATAATAATAAAAGGTGCAGCTAGCCATAGCAAAAACAGAAGATACAAATGAAACATAAACCAAGCCAAATTTACATGGCCTAAACAAACTTGTTTAGATGCTGAATTATCTATGGGAATGGGACATCCTGAGTTGACATTAATTCTTGGACAAGGCATCCTTTGCAGACTCCAGAGTAGACGACACGGCAGCTGCGGCTTCAGTAAGAATGCCACCGCTGGTTTTGGTTTTGGTGGTGGTGTTGGGATGGTGCTGGTGCTGGTGAATCACCTCCACCTTCCTCTGTTCTTGCGGTTGCCCGGCCGAGGATCGATATTCCACCGTCTCCACCCTTGTTTGAGTGGCACTTGCTTCTGCGTTCATGGTCTCATTCTGACATAGGAACTCATCATGCAAGTTTCAATCAACTTTGGAAACAGAGGAAATAAGGATATAGATTCTCTAGTGTGAGAATTTACATAACAACACATTGATTAACGACAATTAACATAGAAACAGAGGAATTAAGGATATAGATTCTTTACTTGTTGTGCATTCATCTTAACAAAGGACTTTGATCTAGATACTGCTTCTTCCTTGAGGAAATTTAATTTGGTATTACTCTTTAGATGCTTCAGTTTTAAGATTTCTTTTTGTTTTTAGTCTTCTTTTATTTAAAAATTGCTATTCAAACAAAATATTTCAGGTAATAACGGATGTTGGGAGTTGATTACTACTTCAAAGACGATTATATAGGCATAGGAAGAGGGTCTGCTCACACGCAAACCCAAGTCCACGTGTCACCAAAGCAAAATGCTACATTTTGGGTCATTGGACCACCCAATAAGATTTTGTCACGTGTTTATTTGATTTTTATGATGCTATTAGGATAGGACATTTCTAATAGATAAAGGTGATTTGTAACGGATACTTTTTTTTTTTAGAACAACCGGACTAAACGCTAAAAAAAACGATATCGAAATTATTCAAGAAAGAGTAATTCCAACTTAATTTGCATGGACACACAGAGAAATACAAGTTAATAATATAAAGTAAATATGACAACCATAAGATAAATTATGAGTAAAATGCAAATTTATCTGCACAAGTATTAGTCTCCCTATACTCAGGATGAAGAATTGAGTTACAAAATCCGCTACAAATGATATTGAAGAATACAACTACCAAGATCTTGTAGCAGCAAATCTAGACCAAATAAAATAGTCCAAAGCTCAGCTGAGGTTACCGAATAGCAACCAAGGTTCGCATTATAGCAACCAATGAACCTCCCATGGTGATCCCTCAAAATTCCTCCACCAGCCGCCCTTCCCTATTTGTCAACCGAGTTGTCCGAGTTCAGATTGATGTAGGACGAAATGGGTGGATGCCAGCGAAGTAATCTCTCCTAAAATGTACTGACTCTCTTTTTCACCTTTGCAAACACTCAGAGTTAGGCAGTTAGCTATATGATAGTCCTTTACCATATGAAACACGAGCTCATCAATTTTTCCTTCCTCAGGCTCTCAAGTCCTATGGAAGATGTATTTATTTCTTCAAAACCAAAGAGCATTCAAAGTCCTAGCAAAAAGCAGAGACCGTTATACCCCCTTTATAGTGATTAGCAAGATAAGTTTTGTAAGTTTTGATTTTTTTTTTAAAATTAATATGATATAATCACCCAATAAGATTTCTCAATTCTCATGTCTTGGTAAATACTAAATACTAAACAAAATAAGATTTTTTATATTCTCTCTTCTTAACCTTCACTTTAAAATAAATGAAAAAACAGAAAAAAAACTTGTCCTGATAAAATATTTGATTCCTGTAATCATATAGCATATCAGATACACGAGTATTCATATAGAAGCAGAACAATACTAATCATTGCACATAATTCACCCAACACAACACATAATTCACCCAACACTACACATTCACCCAGAGCAATACAGGCTCATAGTTGAAGAAAAAAATAGTCATTTTCTTTTAGCAAGTCATACAAGAGGTGACTCGCTGCAGTGAACATTGGAAATGTCCGAAAGCCTTTGTCTCGGAGTTGTGATGCCAGCAGCATCAAACTCTGGATTCACAATATTCTTTCTCTTCTGGTTTTCAGAAGCGCTTCTCTCGTCTGAAACCTCCGCGATGGGGCTCAATCCAGCAGCATCCTCGTAGTGATCAGAAGAAATCATAGCTTGAGCTTCGGCCATGGCTGTTCCATCATTCCCAGCATCATACAATATCTTCTGTATTGCTGCAACAACCTGAAGAAAATGATAAAAAGAACCTCATAATCAGTATTGGAGTCCATATTCAGTTACAAAACCAAAGGAAAAAAAGAGTGCAATACCGGTAAGCGTTCTATCTCTGGTGTTTGGCAGAGTATCTCAATATCCCTCAATTTTGCAAAGTAGAAATCGCGCTCCTTCTCGAGGCTATCGATGGATAGCTTCAGCTCAGTTATCTGCATTGATTTTGGATTAGTCAAGATAAATGCACTTTACTATTGCTTTCATAAATTTTAGATTGAAAAAAAAAAAAAGACACACCTTTTCGTCATAAGCAGGGCCACCAGAAGAAGAGGGCCTCTTTGCAGCTTGGCTTGCAGCAGCATTTGCAGATGGCACTTCATTTCTTCGAGTAGGATGAGAAGAGTGAGATTTCGGTGCTGAAGAAGCCTTGGTGGAGGCTTGTGATTGTGCTGATTTCTTGCCACCTTCTCTTCCTCCCTTGCAAACCTCTCTCCTTTCAAGAGGATTATAACTGCAGCATTCAAATTCAAATTGAGATATCAAACAAAAGCCTATATACAAATCCATGGAAAACCAAACTTCACGAAATTCAAAACTAGAAATATCAAGGCATTTAATATATCTGTAGCCAATTTTATTCAAAAATCACTTTTTAAGCTCAAAAGCAACACAACCTTTTTAATTGCAATTTATTTTGAAGCATACAGTTGAAGTTTCAATTTTGCATATTTCATGATTATAAATTATAAGCTAAGAAAAACATCTCCTAAAAGAAGATGATACTGTTAAACGAAACTACAAATCAAAACAGATTAAATAACAAAACAGAAAGCAATTCAAAATTTCAGATACCATTATATTATAACAAAAACGTAAAGCAATTTAGACTTTCAGATAACCTTAAAAACATAACCCCCAAATCAATTCAGATACCATTAAACCAAGAGCCTAAAAACCAATACATCGAGAATCACCTATCCTTTTTGTCCCATCTAAAAGGGACACATGCTTTAAGTTACAAATCATTTCGAACACAGTACATAAGATAATTCAAACATGCACTTGAACCTGTTCAACTTCTTAGATTTGAAATTGATAACTAACAACAACGGTTCACCTTAGGATTAGAAATCTCAAAATTATGACAAAATCTTTAAATCTTAATAACTAAGCGTCACACAGAACGTTAAGAAATTACTTGTGGGCGCCGGCATTGACTGAATCACAGTATCGCTTCATCCATTGCATGAACTCCAAATTATCGAGAGGGCGTCCCTTCACAAGCTTACTAACCTCAATGTGCTGAAAAAACAAAACAAAACAAAACAAAACAAAACCACAAAATCAATTAGAAATTTGAATTTATCAACCACATAAATAGAAGAGAATATTCATGAAATTCGAACCGACCTTGGTGATTTTGAGCTTGTTGAAAACGTCTTGAAGAACTTTGTAGTTCTGTATCATTTCGTACTCGTTCTTGGCATCGAAATTGACCTTGTGCATCGGCACGATCCCTGGATGAGCCGCATCCATCAATTGGCAATGAACCGCGCCCGAACATGCCTATCAATTTTGCAAAATACAAGAACCAGACGGAATTCTTAATTTTTTTTTAGGGTTTAGTGTGACAGAAAGAAAGAGAAAGAGAAAGAGAGAGAGAGAATCTTTTACTTACCTCTTCAACTTTGGAGAGACTGAGTTGGAGAGTGGAGTTGATCCATGTAAGAATCTCAGATCTACCGACGAAGTAAGCCGAATCCATGATGCCGATGTTGGTCGCCATTTTCTTTTTCTTTCTCTGATTATTTCTCTCTCGTTCTGAGTTCTAAGTTCTAACGGCTATCTGGATATGGAGAGAGAATGTGGGGAGCGTTGAAATTTAAATAGAGAGAAGAGCGGGAATCTCACGAATTTCAAATCAGAACGTTGATTGACGCTGTTTGGGCCTCTAGGTGGGCCTTCGTGACTCAAATACTACTGTGCTAAGTCCAAATAAAATACTACTGTGCTACCAATTTTAGGGTTTCTTTTATCTAAATAAAAAATTAATTATTTTATTTTGTGCAAAAATAAGAAAATTTACGGCTTTATATATTACTTTACTTTACTAGCTAATCTGGTAGGCACAGTTTACGAATTACATAACAAATAGATTTTCACACATATTTCTTTTTCTTTTTTACCGTAGATATAGACACTCGAACATGCGATCTTTTAGATGAATAAAAAAAAATTATCTCATTTGAATTTGTTGGTGATTTTTAAACATATTTCTCAAACGCTGTTAGCAAAAAATAAATTAGTTAGTTACATATAGTGTATATATAGTTTTTATCTTCTCTAAAATATGGCCTCTAAGCTGTATAGGAGCAGAAATTTGAATTTTCTAGCTAGTCGTAATAAAAAAAACATAAAGATATCAACTAAATCTACATAATATATTATTTAAAAGATAATTAAAATATTATATCAATCAATTTATTATTCAATTTGTAAAATAAATAGTGTATAATAAATGTCTTGATCGAATTGTTTCTTAGTTTAAAATCTAAAAATTTTAAGTTTTGAAATCCTATGTCATTTTAAAGATTATATGTTACATTTATTTTTTTTAAGGGTTAAATACGATTTTGGTCCTTAAGTTATAAGTCGAAAATTTTGTTTGTTTCCAACCTTTTTTTGCATACAAAATTATCCTTAAGGTTTAGCTTAGTTTTAAAATCGTCCTTTCTCTAATTTTCGGACAAAATTAGCTTTCCCCAATTTTACACACATTGACTCCCACTCTCTCAGATCCAACATTATTGAAAGATAACCAAGTTCTCATACTCAGCAACACCAACCAAGTTCTCATACTCAACAACCCCAATTTTCACAATTTCTCACATATACTCCGAAAATTCAAGAATCAGCAACACCAATTTCTCACACAAATGTCACAATTTCTTAAAGACCGAACCAGAAAAAGAGAAGGATGAACAAAGAGAATCAACAACAAGAACAAAAAACTAACAGAAGAAAAATCAGTCACAAATAACAACAAAAATCATCACCAAATACTCAAAAATTTATGTGATGAAAGGCTGAAGATTAGAACTTGAGGGAGTACGAATGGGGGTGACCACCGCAATGAGAAGAAGACGACTCAGACCACCGCGAGCATCTATGCCTACCCACGTTGCTGTCGTGAGAGTCTGTGCCTACCCAAGTCGCTGCCGCCTACGTCCGTACCCGCCTGCGTTGCTGCCGCCTGCATCTTTTCCCACCCGTGTCGCTGCCGTTTGTGTGGCTGTCGCATGCTTCTCTTCCCGTCTGGTTCGCTGCCGCTAACGTGTCTTCCCGCTCGCATTGCTACCGCCTGCATCTCTACTCACCCACGTTGCTACTGCCAGTGTCTTTATCTCTCTGCCCTCCTTTCATTGCAATGAAGAAAGAAGATGAGGGATTAGGATAAATTAGGGAAGAAAGGTATTTTTGTCCAAAAGGATGATTTTAAAATCAAGCTGAACCTTAGGGACAATTTTGTATGCAAAAAAAGTTAGGGACGAATAAAATTTTTGGCATATACCTTAGGGATCAAAATCGTACTTAATCCCTTTTTTTAACATTAAAAGTTCTAACAATGGCTCTTAGTAGTGGTATTTAAATCTAAAGTAATCCAAATTAAATCATTTATCTAATTTAATCCAAATCGAAAATCAATTAAAACTGTACTAATTTAAATTTGATCGGATTTTATTTTTGACAAACCGCATGAATTAGATCGAATTTCGAATCTACTTTTTAAAATCGATCCAATTCAATTAAAATCGCACAATGTAATATAATACACGCTAAATCCTAGAAGTTTTACTTATAATAGATTCAATATTTTATACCTTTTTATCTTTATTATTTAGTGAATATTTTATAAATTCAAAATAAATTTTATTTTTTTATTTATTTTAACTAACATAT
>NC_029785.2:20763738-20788692 GCF_000816755.2 Arachis ipaensis
TTAAAAAAATTAACAGCACCAAAATTTTGTAAAACAAAGCAGTCATCTTATCTACAAGCTGTTATTAAAAATACTGACCAAAATATATACAGATGATAAAATTTTTTCTTCAATTTATATTAATAGAGGAGCATTTTTTTATAAATATCACAAACAAATCAGTGCAGAGGGGAGAGAGAAAAAAAGGTTAAAAAAATTCAGGAAAAAAAACCTAAAATAAAAGGAAAAAAAGATTCAGAAAATAAAATCTAAAAAAGAGAGTTTTCAAACAAAAAAAAAAAGAGAGAATAAAAGTGAGAAAAATTACAAAAAATTGTTTAAAGAGATTGATGGTTATCAGTGGCTAAGAGACGGGGAGTTGAATCTTAGCTATCGTTTCTGTTGAATATTGCTTTTTCTTTCTTAAGGGAACTTAGGAGATATTTTCACTTTTGTCTCGTGGTCAACTGAGAGACATTTTTGTTTTTGTCTCCTGAGTTACAGAAAAAGAAAAGTAGAAGGGAAGAAGAAATAATACCTAGATATATCCTGGTTCTGTTACAAGGTGCAATGTTGTAACACCCTAACTTTTAGCACCTCATGATTAAACTAAAAGTCTGGGTGTCACCTACCTCTACTAATTTAATTTTATACTATATTTATTTAATATTGAACCTTTGTAAATACGAACCGAAACCTTTAATTAAGAAAACGAAAATCCTTAATTTTAAACCACTGAATCACAAAGGTTTCGGTTCGTATTTGCAAAGGCTCAATATTAAATAAATATAGTATAAAATTAAATTAGTAGAGGTAGGTGACACCCGGACTTTTAGTGCAATCATGAGGTGCTAAAAGTTAGGGTGTTACAACATTGCACCTTGTAACATTAATATATATATTCACATAGCATTAATACATAGACTTATTTCAAGATTCTCAGAAACAAATCCTGCCCCTCTAAAAACTAAAAACAATAAACGACGAGGGAAAAATAAAATCTAACAACTTAACTCATAAACATAATCTTCTATGCTCCTGTAGCTCTGCAGTAAACCTTCACACATGTAACTGAAAGGGATGGAAATTGTAACAACCCTAATTTTCGAGTACGTGAGATCTTTTCTGAAGACACGGATTTCTCCGAAATATCAGTAAAGAGAACACCTCTTCTGTATCATCAAGCATCTCAATCCTCATTGTCATTATATTATCTTTAACTCAGGACGTTAGTTGAGACAAGCCCGACAACGCAATCGCGAAGAACCTTGTTTTTGAACCGTATCGGTTAGGAGTTTTGATTCTAGTTTTCGTAAATAGTCTCTGTTTGATGAACCGGACTCGATTCATGATAGAAGAGAGATAATAGTATAATATTATCATTATATTAGTATCAGAAGGTGATTGAATGATATTATAAGGTTATCCGGTCTGTTTTAGTTAAAAATAAGAAATCGGTTTAACCGGGTTCACAGTTTACTGGTGCAACTTAGCACCAGCACTCTCTGATGACTTTAGCAATGCTAAGGTCTCATCATACATGTTCTATTCTCATAATAAATATGTTACTAGTGTCATTTATGCTAGTAGCTCAGAAAATAATTTTTAGAAATGTTTTTACAAGTATTCTGATACACCTAGTTTTAGTAGTTATACACCTGAGATATTTTAATATTATTTTAATCCACCTCCAAGCCAACCAATCACAACTCACCTTACACCTCCAAGACACTCCAAGGCTGGTCATTTATTCCCTTTGGCCGAAATTGAAAGGAGAAAAAAGAGAGAAAACTTCATGAACACTTAATCTTCAAAGCTTGATTTCTTCTTAACTAAAACTCAAATCAAAACTCCGATTTTACCAAAATGACCCTCTCTTCTTCCTCTACATAACCATGTAACTTATCAAGGCTGGAAATAAGGTGAGATGGCTGTTCCTTTCCCATTTCAATTCGGTTTTCAAGGAAATATGCTTAAACATGTATTTTCTTGATGTTCTTCCTTAGGAATCATGCTTAACTTGACTTGAGGGCCAAGAAACGTTAATTTCCAGCAAGTCTAATGTGAGATATCCCTTTATAATGTGCTGAGAAAGATTTGGTCAGTTGAGGGTTTGTGAATTTAAAGTTGTTCTTGATGTGATTTAGGAGGAAAAAGTGCTTAAGGACCACCTAAGGACATAACCGAATTAGGAGCAGCAAAACCAGGTAGGGTTTGACGAATTTAATCTTGATTGATTGTGTTTGAGTTGTATGATTATGATATGGTTTAGCTGTGCTTGAAATTGATTGTTTATATGAGTAATTCTTGTTGAAATTTTGGTGAAAATTTGATGAAATTTGATGAAATTCAAGCTATGAACTTGTGTTCTTCATGGCTGCTGGAAAATGAAACCCTAAGCCCTAAATTAAGGTTTAATTTGTGTTGAAATCATGTGGAAAAGATGGAGCTTTAGTGGCTGCAATTTTATTTTGAATTTTGGTAAAAATCGGTTGCTGAAAAGATTGAAAAACGGGTTAAAACAGAGAAAGAATCTGAAGAATTTATGAAGAACACAAAGAACACTTTGAGTGTGATGAAGAACATTGAAGAACACCTTTTAGATCTTAAAAAGGGTAAGGAAGTAAATATTTTGGTGTTTGGGGGGGTTATTTTATAATTTCTGAAAGTTAGGGTGGTTAAAGTAGAAATATTAAAAGTTACGGGTGGTAAAAAGTGAATTTAAATAACTTTTAAGATAAGAAAGGGTAAATCTCAAAAATATATTAATAAAATAATAAAAAATAATAAAATATTAAATAATAATATTTAATTAAAAATAATTGTTCATACCCTGGCCCAACGCTAAGGCCCAGGTCTAGACGAAAGGTCTAATCCAAAGGATTAAGCCTCACCCTACACCGACCTTCATTCTACAAAGTCGGTTCTTACCACGGCTTGCTCTAAAGAAGTCGGGAACGACGATTAGCTGGCAGATAAACACTCATTCAAATGGGTAACTGCCCCTAAAATTTCTCAACCCACTTCCAGGAGCCATATCTCAACTTCGCTAAGATAAAGGGACGATTATTCATCTTAAAAGGTGGAACTACTTCAGCGGTGGTTATTGGTTCACCGCTATAAATACCCTGATACCCCTCAGGTATCTCTAAGTCCCAATACTCTCTAGACCTGCTCACACCCTTGCTGACTTAGGCATCGGAGTGTCTTTGCAGGTACCACCCCCATTCGTTCATACTCACAAGTCGGACGGAGGCCCCCAAGGTGCAAACCCGCTAGAAGGCTTCCTTCCTCAAACGATTGGGCTAATCCAGCGAGTCCAGCCCAATAATCTCCGGTTACCCAACGTAACAATAATATTATAATAAAAATAATAAAATAATGCAAAAAAGACAGTTTTCTGTAAAAGCTTTAGAAAAACAACTTTAAGCGCAGAATCTCATAATTACCTTCATAAAACACTTAGGAAGTGGTAATAACATGATATTGAGGCAAAGATAAAGGAAAGACAAGAAGTTAAAGAAAAGATAAAAACCAAAGAAAATTCTGTAAAGTTTTAATGATAGAAAAACAGACAGGGATTAGTGAACGAACTAGGGCAACATAGTTAGTCCTTGAGTTGCGACTAGGGTTAGGTATTATATGAAAAGTTAAAGTATTTCAGTATAGACTTAATGAACCTATACTTGGGACAGACTAACTATTCATACCGAAATTTACATAAGCTTTAAATACATATGTTAAGCAGAGAAATCAGAGCAAAGTAACCAGAGCAAAGTAAAGAGATACAGAGAAAAGAGAAACCAGAATAGAGAACAAGCAGAGGGCCTATTGAAAGGTCATTTGTTGCATTAAGTCAACTCCAGAGTTATTTGTATGATCATCTACTGCACTGAGGCAGTTAGATAGATGGTGGTACAACCACTGAGAGTGCTTTCCTGGGATACCTTGCTATAATACTTTGCTGTAAGACAGAGGTTGCTTACAGTGAGTGTGTTGTTACTCCTGTAAGACAGAGGTTGCTTATAGTGAGTGTGTTGTTGTTCCTGTAAGACAGAGGTTGCTTACAATGAGTGTGTTGAGCATATATCGGCTAATAAGTGCCGCCCTGCAAGACAAAGGCTGCTTGCAGTGGATACCCTGTAAGACAAAGGTTGCTTGCAGTGGGTATTGCCAACAGGAAAGCCTTATCCAGACAGAGGTTGCTGGATAAAGTCGGGAGCGGGTATGTAACCGACAAATGAGCTCATTACCTGCGCTAGGGCTAGACATGCAACATACTTGGTTGTGCATTTCCTTTGTATGATTGTGGTATGAATGTATGCTTTCCTTGTTTGTATTCTATTCTCTGTGTCTGTGTTGTATTTTCTTGTATTCTTCTGTTTGTGTTCTATTTTCTATTTTCTCTATTTCCTCTATTTATCTTCATCTTCTATTTACTGCTTTCTGTATTTTGCTATTCGTTTGCAAAATAACATATAATTAATGAACTTAACTAATAACCCCGGCCCTACTAAGAACTCCCAAGTTCTTACCCCTTCTCTCTCCCTTCCCCTTCAGATGGAAGCATGAGTACCCTTCCGTAGTTCACTGACGACTGTTCGTAAAAAGGATTCCACTCTAGGTAGTCTTCTGGGTCTATGGTGAATCTCGTTTTCTGTTTATATGTATATACTGTGAGACTAGCCAATGTCTGCACCCCGTTTGTACGTGAACTTTAACCTAAATCCTGTGTACAAGACTCCTGTTGTGTGGCTACTTGATGAGGTACCAGAGCGACGTTATATGGCAATGTATGATCGTGCAGAGGAGTAACAAATGATGTTCTACCTTTTGATGATGTTCCACCTGACTTGAGTTTTGAAGACTTAGAACGTACTTTCCCTCGCTTTAGTAGTTTAGAGGGACTAGGTGAGTATAGAGTCTAGGCTAGCCTGGGTGCCAGCTTAGGGACTTCTTAAACAGGTCAGGGCCTGGGATGTTGTATGTATATATATGTATATAGTTATTATCTAGCTATATCTAGGGGTGTTCTAACTAACAGTCTATACTCTAACAAAGGCTAAATCACCGAATGTTGTCAACTACTTGTGATGTATTTATGTGTGGTTATTTATAACTGTTTTATCTGTTATTATTTGTGAATTGATTATAAATGATTCTGTTTATTAATTCAAACATTTTCAAAAAAAAAGTGCCTTGCAAACTAACTACGCTTTTAACAACGAATCATGCTCATATAATAAATAATAGATAATAATTAGGACGAAAAATTGGTAGCACTCAGTTTCCGGTATGTCCTAGGCGTACTGAAAATTGGGTCATTACAGAAATAGGGGGTAAGAACTGAGGAGTTCTTAGTAGGGTCGGAGTAGTTAGTTAAGTCAGAATTATCACAGCTCAACTTAATTCATAGTCCAACACAAGGACCCAGAATAATAACCAGTCATAGAAGTTCAAATTAACAAGAAAAGAAAATCACAAACACACTCAAACAATCACAAACAATTCACACACCGAACCAAATACAAAATATGCAAACAAGGATGATGCATGCCTATTCCTATCGCAGGTAATGAACTCAATTGTCGGTTTCGACCTGCACCCGACACAACCCAACTCACAAGTTGGATAAGGCATTCCAGCGACATAACTTCTGCAAGTTTTCACTCCTTGCAGGTGCTGATTCTCTAGCTGAAGTATGTCGAACATGACCTCTGCAAGTACTTGCAGGCGCTGATTCTCCAGCTGAAGCATGTGACTCCTTTTCTTGGAAGTCATTCCATATTTACGGGCATCCCCGCAATATCACAAACAAAACCCCGAATTATTAACATCTATCTTTCGGCACCTTAACCATATTATTGTCACCCTCTTGTGACCTTCCCATAATCATACGTGCTGATTTATCTTCTCGTTTTCTTTTAAAACCAAAACCACCTTTTTATGACATTCTCCAAAATCTTTAAAATAATTTCACTTAAAACCAATTCTTCTTTCAAAAGACAAAGAGAAACCATTTATTAGTTAAACCCCTCAACAATGCCTCCAAATTAAACTTTAGGGGAGCGAGAACCAATCTCATTTTCTTAAGTTCATTAGAAATCCTTAACAATCATTGTTTCCTTAAATTGAATTAATCAAATAAAGTTTCTAAATCAAATCAAAACCAAATCATACAAATCAGAGGTTCGAACCAATGTCAAAACCAACACCAATCCGAGTTCCATCCTTAAAATTAATTCTTTAACTTTTTCCAAGACGTCGCAAAACAAAATCATTCAATCGAAATTCAATTACTTTTAAAATTTGTTAAAACTTCTCCAAATAAAATTTTTAAGTCAAATTAAAAATATAAGCCCTTTCTATATTTAAATCAACCTTAAAATATAATACTTCTCTTAAATAATTTAAAATCATAAAATAATTCTTTTCTAAATAAATCGAACTCAAAACATATACTTTTCTTAAATGAATTAAACTCGAAACATAACTATTTTCTTAATAAATCAAAAATCAAATAATACAACTTTTTAAACCCAATCTTTTTCTAAATAACATTTCAAACAAAGTTTTAAATTTAATAACAAAATTTTGGCAGCATCTTCCCTAAAACTCGGACATTGCCACCCTTTTCGGGTCCCATCCAAACCATTTCTCAAATTCTTTCAAATAATTTTCAATAAATCAAAATCATTTCTAATATCCAAAACATTTATAAAATTAAACCAATTAAAAATTCAGCCGCTTCCAAAATCAAACCATTTCCATATCTCAAAGCATGTCATCAATTTATTTCTTATTAAATCTCATTGTCATAATCAAATCTTTCACTTGATTACCAACAACATTCCAGCCCCAAATTTATCAAAATAATTCAGTTCTTGGCTGCACTTAAACTGACCGAACCCCAAACTATTCACAAATATCAATATATCACAAAAATTCAACATAAATTCAGTCAAATTCAATCAATAATCAATCACAAGAATATTCACTTATCAAATTCACATTCAATTATTATAAAACTACCAAATCCTACCTCCGTATAGAAATCACAACACCAGAAATTCCAGAGAAGCTTTCTGACCGAGTTGCTGAAGAAGAAAACGTTAGAAATCGTCTGTGCCTCCTAGAATTCTAATTGGCCGAACTCAAGGGAAGGGGAGCTATGTCACCGTCAACTTCTACTAAACAAAAGTAACGTCAAAGTGAAGAGGAAGAAGATACGAACACTTTTATCTGATTAGATTTTTTATTAGAGTTACAGATCTCAAGAAATCGAACGCCGAAGGTTTGTGGCTTCCATGGAGTTTCTCGTGCTCTCTCTCTCTCTTCCTTTCTTGGCTTCGGTCAAAATGAAGGGAAGGATGAGATTAATGTGATTATATGTGTTATAGGGGCATGGGTCACATTAGGAGAGACGTGTCATGTTCTTAAACTGCTGAGTCAGCGATTCAAGTTATAAATATCTTAAACGGATAACTATGAAAATTAGATATATTAAAATACAAGTAATAATATATATGAGTTACTAATATAAATAACATTAGTAACATAATAATAAAAGATATACGATAAAGCATAGGCAAAGCTAAGTTCACCGAAAAGTACTGATATTTACTCATATCGGTGGATATCTAGCTCGATAATAAATTATTAACTAAACTTTATTTTTAAATTAATATAACTTATTTATATTTATATTTCCAAAAATGTGGGTCGTTACATTCTACCCACCTTACAAAAATTTTCGCCCTCGAAATTTGATATAATAAAATAAATTCAAACTCTACTAAAAGAAAACAGGAATCAAGAAGAATGATACAGGCAATGTCAAGAATGAATATTCGAAAAAATTCAAGTAAACAGATAGGATCATAATCAGGCAAAGATATACATGAGTGATAAGGTGTGGTTGAAAGAAACATTCAAATCACATTTTAAGGATGGAATCCGAAATAAAGAATTCCAATGAAAACAATGAAAGAAGAGATGACACCAAGTCACACAGCACGAACAAAGAGTATACGTGAAAATGAATCATTAAAAGTTAACTTCTAATATTCCCAAACCCCAAGATTCGCATAACCTATTACTTCTATTTTGTCTATGATAATTTATTAGTGTTTTCGTATACAAAAATTATCAGTATTAAGTTGGCCAGACTTAATACCATGAGAAATACAACGGTCGACTAACAGTATCAGTCAATAGACAGTCATGCATCTAAAATCTAAACTTTTGTCATTAGGACAAGTCCTATCGCATGACAGACACTCAGAGTATGCAGTGAAGCATAGTCAGTCCATTCCCAAGGCTCTAACAGGAACGAACTTCTCTGATACCATAATGTAACACCCTAACTTTTAGCACCTCATGATCGCACTAAAAGTCCGGGTGTCACCTCCCTCTACTTTTTTAATTTTATACTATATTTATTTAATATTGAGCCTTTGCAAATACGAACCGAAACTTTTAATTAAGAAAACGAAAATTCTTTATTTTAAACCACTAAACCACAAAGGTATATATATAGCATTAATACATAGACTTATTCCAAGATTCTCAAAAACAAATATTGCCCCTCTAAAAACTAAAAACAATAAACGACGAGGGAAAAATAAAATCTAACAGCTTAAATCATAAACATAATCTTTTATGCTCCTTTAGCTCCGCACTAAACCTTCGCACCTGTAACTGAAAGGGATGGAAATAGGGGGTAAGAACTAGGGAGTTCTTAATAGGACCGGAGTAGTTAGTTAAGTCGGAATTATCATAGCTCAACTTAATTCACAGTCCAACACAAGGACCCAGAACAATAACCAGTCATAGAAGTTCAAATTAACAAGCAAAGAAAATCACAAACACACTCAAACAATTACAAACAATTTACAACACCGAACCAAATGCAAAATATGCAAACAAGGATGATGTATGCCTATTCCTATCGTAGGTAATGAGCTCATTTGTCGGTTTCGACCCGCACCCGACGCAATCCAACTCGCAAGTCGGATAAGGCATTCCAGCGACATAACCTCTACAAGTTTTCACTCCTTGCAGGCATTGATTCTCCAGCTGAAGTATGTCGAACATGACCTCTGCAAGTACTTGCAGGCACTGATTCTCCAACTGAAGCATGTGACCCCTTCTCCTGGAAGCCATTCCATATTTATGGGCATCCCCGCAAAATCACAAACAAAACCCACGGCTTATTAACATCTATCTTTCGGCACCTTAACCATATTATGGTTTTTATTATTTATTATCTTGAAATAATGAATTTGAGTTCGGATATGGTCCAAGTAATAAAGGCCCAAGTTTTCTTGGGATCCCAATTCCAATATGATCCCCTAAAAATCGAAATTCTTGATCAATGGAAAAACAACTTGATTTTTAATAATTATCTTAATTTTTTTTGTTTCTTTGTGTGCCCTATTGGGCCGAGCTGGATTTGAACCAGCGTAGATATATTGCTAACTAATTTACAGTCCGTCCCCATTAACCACTCGGGCATTGATCCAGTAAGAATCGAAGAGTTTGAACTAAGATTTTCAGATGGATAGGAATCGTCACCCTCTCGTGACCTTCCCATAATCATACGTGCCAATTTATCTTCTCGTTTTCTTTTAAAATCAAAACCACCTCTTTATGATATTCTCCAAAACCTTTAAAACAATTTCACTTAAAATCAATTCTTCTTTCAAAAGACAAAGAGAAACCATTTATTAGTTAAACCCCTCAACAAAGCCTCCAAACCTTAGGGGAGCGACAACCAATCTCATTTTCTTAAGTTCATTAGAAATCCTTAACAATCATTGTTTTTCTAAATTGAATTAATCAAATAAAGTTTCTAAATCAAATCAAAACTAAATCATACAAATCAGAGGTTTGAACCAATGTCAAAACCAACACCAATCCGAGTGTCATCCTTAAAATTAATTCTTTAACATTTTCCAAGATGTCGCAAAACGAAAACATTCAATCAAAATTCAATTACTTTTAAAATTTACTAAAACTTCTCCGAATAAAATTTTTAAGTCAAATTCAAAATATAAGCCCTTTTCATATTTAAATCAACCTTAAAACATAATACTTCTCTTAAATAATTTAAAATCGTAAAATAATTCTTCTAAATAAATCGAACTCAAAACATATACTTTTCTTAAATGAATTAAACTCGAAACATAACTATTTTCTTAATAAATCAAAAATCAAATAATACAACTTTTCAAATCCAATCTTTTTCTAAATAACATTTTAAACAAAGTCTTAAATTTTATAACAAAATTTCGACAGCATCTCCCCTAAAACTCGGACATTGCCACCCTTCTCGGGTCCCATCCAAACTATTTCTCAAATTCTTTCAAATCATTTCCAATAAATCAAAATCATTTCTAATATCCAAAAAATTTATAAAATTAAACCATTTCCATATCTCAAAGCATGTCATCAATTTATTTCTTATTAAATCTCAATGTCATAATCAAATCTCAACAATTCCACTTGATTACCAACAACATTCCAGTCCCAAATTTATCAAAATAATTCGGTTCTTAGCTGCACTTAAACTGACCGAATCCTAAACTAATCACAAATATCAATATATCACAAAAGTTCAACATAAATTCAGTTAAATTCAATCAATAATCAATCAAATGAACCTTCACTTATCTAATTCACATTCAATTGTTATAAAATTACTAAACCCTACCTCTGTATAGAAATCACAACAACGGAAACTCCAGAGAAACTTTCTGACCGAGTTATTAAAGAAGAAAACGTAAGAAATCATTTGTGCCTCCTAGAAATCCAATTGGCCGAACTCAAGGGAAAGGGGAGCTATATCACCGTCAACTTCTACTGAACAAAAGTAATATCAACATGAAGAGGAAGAAGATACGAACACTTTTATCTGATTATATTTTTTATTGGAGTTACGATTTTTAAGAAACCGAACGCCGAAGGTTTGTGGCTTCCATGGAGTTTCCCGTGCTCTCTCTCTTTTCCTTTCTTGGCTTCAGTCAAAATGAAGAGAATGATGAGATTAATGTGATTATATGTGTTATAGGGGCATCTGTCACATTAGGAGACACGTGTCATGTTCTTAAACTGCTAAGTCAGCGATTCAAATTATAAATATCTTAAACGGATAACTATGAAAACTGGATATATTAAAGCACAAGTAATAATATATATGAGTTACTAATATAAATGACGTTAATAACATAATAATAAAAGATATATGATAAAGTATTAGCAAAGCTAAGTTCACCGAAAAGTACCGATATTTACTCATATCGGTGGATATCTAGCTCGATAATAAAATATTAACTAAACTTTATTTTTAAATTAAAAATATCAATTACTCAAATTAAAAAATATATATAATTTTTATTATTTATAAATTACTAAAATTATAATTTTAATTTTGTAAAATATTTTATCATAACAAAAATATATATAAGAATATAAATTTGATTGAATTCAAACAGTTATAAAATTAATTTAATTACTTATAATAAAATAATTTCTAAAAATAAAAAACTCCAATTTATAAAATAAATTTATATTTATATTTTCAAAAATGTGGGTCGTTACAAATGTAGCCTACATCTAATCTTCATCACAATAATGATGGAATTTCACTATCTCTTTTTCAAGATTACAAACACCAATACTTCCCTAGGATCTATCCAATCTTATCTGGGACAAATCCAGATTCTAAACTCAATCTGAATTTGACTAGGACTTAAAACCTAGCTTTTTAACTACAAAGTGCTAACCCAACTTGTAAGGGAATCCCCATATAATCATGTTACACAACAGAAAGATGTACAAAGAAAACTCTAAGACATCTATGGCTTTTTCTCTAATATTGCTCACTGCCTTTTACCTCTCATTGGCTTTTTCTTACAAACCTCACCATATTTGCCTTTTACCATGAGACTCAGATAGACAATACTAAGAAAAAGAAACTAAAAGAACATCATTAAAAGAGAAGAACTCAGACAGCTTTTGGGTAGCTATGAGAACTCTATGTTTTTTCATTTACTCTCCTTAGTCGTTTACCCTTAATATAGAAGGGTGAAGTTTCCAAGGTTGATATAAGTTCAACCCTCACATTATCTTTCTTTTCCAACATCAGAGTAGTAGCGGCTTCATCAGAGAGGATTGAGAGGACCGAGGCTGTTGCATGCAAGCTCACCTCTTCTCTCTCATCCTTTTTCTTCAAACTTCTTTAATCTTGACCCTTGAGCTTGACTTTAGCCCCAAGTTTTGATTCTGATCGTTGATGAGTATTTGACCCAAGATGACTTCACGTTTTCTATTTTTGCTTCTTTCTTGCTTGAGGCTTTGAAGCTTTCCTTTTCTCTGTAGCACAAAAAAGGAAATAAACTTTTGTTGTGCCTTTACCAAGATAGATTTACTTCTTGATCGAAGCCTTTCTTTTCCTTCCTTGGCAAAAATCTTTTATCCCTTCTTCAAAAATCTTCCTTCTGTAGCAAAAATCTTTTAGCTTTTCTTCATAGACCTTCCTTCTGTGCCTTCCATTTTTCTTCTTTCTTCTTTTTTGAATGAGTGATGTGACCGAAGCAAGAGAGAGGAAAGAGAAAAGAGGAAAAGCTTTCGGTGGAAGCTTTCAATGAAATTAAATCAAATTAAATTCCAAGTTCCAGAAGAGATGTAGTAACCAAAGCATGTTTTGTAAACCTTGGGTTCCTTTCTTTGATTTATCAATTTTGGTTCATGGACTTGTGATTTTGGGCCTCTTTGAATTTCTTCCTTTTAATTCATTAAGTTTGCTTCATGGACTTATAAATGGGCTTGTCTTTTTTCTTAGTTTCAAGGTTCAGCCATTTATTTTTGGATCAATTTGTTATGGTGCTGAATTTTGTTTTTCTGCACACTAACCAAATACATCAAATCAACAATTTAAAATATTTTTAATAATGTTTGTTCATCATATTAATTTTAATTTAGTTTTCCAAACTCAATAGAGATTATTTAGTAAAATTTTAGAAAAAAATATTGAAATATTAGAAGAAGCTTTCTCTAAAATTCGTTAAAAGTATTTCAAAGAGCTAGTGGAGCAAAATACTTTTGAATCAATTGAGGCTGAAAATTTTTGTATCTTATTACTTCCTATGTATATATTTAAATTTTATATAAGATTGGTTTATTTTTCATAAGAAAAAACTTAAAAATAAAAAGGAAGAAGGGACTGCTCATCTAGAAATAACTTTGAAGTATTGACTCTCTTTGCTATTATTTTGTTCTGAGCGTGTTTGAAATTATGGTTCTTTTACTTTTTTGTTTGGTGTATTAGAAGTGATAGTAGTATCTTTTTTATATTGTTTAAACACTTTATATGAGTGTCTCTTGCTACATATATAGTCTCATTAACTTATTATTTTATAATTTTTTAAGGTAAATATCAATTTGGTAACCGAAAGATTCAAGCGCTGATAAAAAGGTACCTAATAAATGTTATCGATAATATAGTCTTTGAACAATTTTTAAATTTGACAAAAGTGACCATTCGTCATTCGATTCCGTTTTCATTAACGGAAAACGTTGAGTTGGCTAACAAATTTGATAAAATCCCTAATTTACCCTTGGTTCTACTCTCTCTCTCTCTCTCTCTCTCTTTTGTATTCTTCTTCCTCCTTCTTCTTCTTCTTCACAAATGAAAATGGAGGATCATCATCATCAACCCTGCAGCATCACTATCAATAGGCCAAACTCATTAATTTTATGGAAGAAAGATTAAGACTTTAGTAGTTAAACGATAATCAAAATTTATGAATGAATAAAAATTCCCAAAAAAGGGAAGTGAGGAAGAAGAAAAATGAAAGCAGTGACAACGTAACTAAAAAGAAAAATAAAAACAACCACAATCAAATATAATCAAAACAAAACATATTAAAGCTAAGTAACAATAAAAAAATATGAAAAATAAAAACAGCGCCGCTGAAGACGAGAAGAAGAATACCACCATTACCACAACGAAGATGAGAAGAAGAAGAAGAAGAACACAAAAATCATATCCCAACATCAGAAAACATGTTGCGATGGAAACAAAGAGAACCCTTAAGAGAAGCAGGGAGTTACAACCCTTCCCTAGCGACGAAGAATTTTCCGAAGATTCCTCCGGCTTGATCCTTCACAGCGAATTGAGGTTCGCCATCACATGGTTTGATTTGTCGGTGAAGCCTCTGGAAAACTTCATGGAGAATTGTTTAACCGAGAGCGTGAATTTGAAAAATATAGCCGAATTTAGAGCCTCTGTCTTTTCATTTCTTTTCTGTAAAAAAAAATTCATTTTTTCTTATTGTTGATGGATAACAAGATGATGATGATGATGATGAGGTTATGTGGTGAGAAGTTAGAGTGATGACAGAATCGGGATAAGGTGAGAGGATGGTGGTGGTGAGAGTTAGGGGTGGAAGAGGATGAGATTAGGATTTGTGACTAAGGGTAAATTAGAAAATTTATCAAATTTGTTGGTCAACTCATCATTTTCTATCAATGAAAACAGAGTCAAATGGCGGATAATCACTTTTGTCAAATTTGAAAATCGTTCAAGAACCATTTTGTCGATAACATCTGTTAGGTACCATTTTATTAGTGCTTAAATCTTCAGGTACCGAATTAGTATTTACCTCTTTTTTTCCACTACTTTTTGTTTTGCACGTTGTTTTACCTGCTCTTTCTAAATTCCAAAAGCAGTTGGCATGGGATTTTTTTAAATAAATAAAATAAATATTTTAATTATGAATATACGTTAATTTAAGGGTATTTATGAATTTTCATTAAGTGATTTATCTCGTTTACAGTGTAAACGAGATAAGGCATGAACATGTGGTAACGTATCACGTTTACACAATAAACATGATACATGGGATTAAAAAATATTTACACAATAAATGAGATAGAATATGACTAAAATCAACCCCTTATAAAAGGATCAGAAAACCGTTGGTATTCCTCAGAAATCTCTCAATTCTTCTTTCTCTTCCGTTTTTCTTTGAAAAATTTATCAAAAATATCTAGTGGCAATGGTTTCTTTGTTGTGATGGTGTATCCCAACTGTCAGATAAAAAATAGTGATAGCAGGGTTATATTTGAGTGTGAGAGTCCTATGTTGTTTCGAACTTGAAGAGAAAATTCGTTGTCCGAGTTAAAGAGTATGATATTGACGCACGTCGGCGGTGGAGAGAGAAAAGAGGTCGGTAGAGTTGGGTATAGGATGTTAGCACTGATGGGAAATAGTGTATTTCGGTTTCGTCTGTTCTGTCTCAATGGCGACGAGCATGTGCGCCTAATATTTGACGTGCACAGGAGAATTATGGTTGAACAAGTGATGGAACTTTCTATGGAGGTTCGTGATGTTGGTGGTGGTGGTTCTGGCAGCTCGAACTTTGTACAGAATGACCATCCTCTTGCACCACGACCCTTGCAATGTGCTAGTCCAGTAGTAGACATGAACGTTGAGGATAAGAAGAAAAGAGGTTGGTAGAGTTAGGTATAGGATGCTAGCACCAATAGGGAATGGTGCATTTCGATTTTGTCTATTCTGACTCAATGACGATGAGCATGTGTGCCTAATGCTTGACGTGCATGGTAGAATTATGGTTGAATAAGTGATGGAGCTTTCTATGGAGGTTCGTGATGTTGGTAGTGGTGGTGGTGCTAGCGGCTTGAACTTTGTATCGAATGACTCTCCGCTCACACCACGACCATTATACTATGCTAGTCCAGTGTAGAACATGGACGTTGAGGATGAGGAATTCAACGAAGAGTACGTTGCCGATAGCCACAAAAGTGGTTCCTCTGACGATGACGACGACGATGAGTTCATACCTGAGACTCCTGTTGGTGGATCAATTCAATACCTTTTCCCTGCTCCATGTCCAATTCTAAAGTTATCATATGTACCCAGCAACTACCATACATTGGATTTGGATACACTGCACGAGGAAACTCTGTATTCGAATATGGGAGCTGACAATTACAACACCGATGGTGGTGTGGAGTTTCGGGTTGGTCACAGATTCAGGAGCAAAGAGGCAGTGCAGCAAGACGTGAAGAATTACAACATTCGGAGAAGTGTCGAGTATCGGGTAGTCGAGTCGGATCGGTTAAAGTACCATGTATGTTGCCAATAATTTACAGATGGTTGTCCTTGTAGTCTCTGTGTCGCCTTCCGACCGAATCTGGGATATTGGTGAGTGTTATTGTATTTTAATTTATTATCTTTTTCGTCATTCTTATTTTGGTTAGATTTTAATTCGACTATATTTAAAAATGGTTAGGGAGGTGCGTAAATTCGGCAGACCATACACGTGTCTGGCCCCTACCATGTCATAGGATCACTGACAGCTGGGCAGCAACCTCATATGCAGAATCATCCTGCCACTCATACATTCCACTCCATCAGTGACCATTCCTGTTCTATAGAGTATAGTGAGATAGAGCTATCACTTCAAGCCGTCGTACAGGAAGGTTTGAATGACAAAACAAAAGACAATTGCGTAGATATATGGTGATTAGAAGGAGTCATACAACAAGGTGCCACAGTTGCTCCAAGCACTGCAGAGTTGTCTCCTTGGCACGGTATGTGATATCAGTGCAGTGCCATATTATGATGGCCACTTGATGGTGCGCGACTGCGGTTAGTTCGACAAGGCGTTCTGGTCATACCCTCCCTGCATTGCAATTTTCAAGCATTATAAGCCGTTTGTCTCCATAGATGGCATGCACTTGTATGGTAAATATGGTAGAGTGTTTCTAATTGCAGTTGCACAGGATAGTAACAGTAACATCCTCCCTATGGCCTTCGCCATTATTGAGTTTGAGAGTACGAAATTATGGTCATTCTTCCTTACCAATATAAGATGCCATGTGACACTGCAAGAAGGGCTACTGATTATATCTGATAGATTCCAAGAAATCAAGGCTACACTTAGAGCTGATGACAGCCTCTAGAAGCCTCCTAGGGAACACCATGCGTATTGTGTCAGGCATATGGTTGCGAACTTCATGTCTCGGTTCAAGTCAGCCGAGGATAAGCGGTATCTCATTAATACTGCATAGAGTCCTAGCAATGCTGGGTACGAGTGGTACATGGATCTTCTGATGACATTATCGTGTGAGATGACTGACTGAGCCGGTAGATTTAATAAGAAAATATGGTTGTAACATTGTGATGGTGGACGTCGGTTTGGGGACATGACAACTAACATATTCGAGTGCATCAACGTGCTTTTTGAAAGGTACAAGATATCTACCAATTTCAGCTATTGTTAGATGTATGTACGAGAGATTGTAGTAGTTGTTCGTTCAGAAGGGTAGGGAGGCACATGCTCAAATGGTAGCGGGTAATCGGTATTTACAGTGGCTGCATGGCACAAGGAGTGATACGTCCATGCAAGTACAGCGGACCCCTACGATAGACCGCTACACCTCCCGAAGTCAGCCAACAGTGGCAACCATCTGATATGCACCTAATTGTTGGACTTGTCAGAAATCAGGTAACCACCGATCAACAGCATGATGTAACACCTAGTGTACTGTCGGAGGGTGGATGGATCCGTGGTACTCGGAGGCATGTGGCAAATTCTGTCCCAAAACCATGTCATCTTGATGCTAAATGACTCCTTCTTCTGGGCACCCTGCTGCGGACCCTGTGGGGGTCTGGCACCCAAGAGCTCCTCCACGTACTCTGACGATCGGATTTTCTGTCGGTAAAAAATTTCACAAATAAGTTCTCGTTGCAAGTATAGCTTCTAGACCGACAAGAAATCCTTTCGTACAAAAGTTTGGTTGTCACAAGTAACAAACCCCTAATAAAATTGATAACCGAAGTATTTAAACCTCGGGTCATCTCTCAAGAAATTGCAGGGAGGTGTATTTATTATTGGTTATGGAAGATTATCTTTTTGGGGTTTTTGAATAATGAACAGGAAAAGTAAATTGCATGCATTAAAGTAATAACTAATAAAGCTCTTAGCATGGTATGAAAACTGGAAATCTCATCCTAGTTATCCTTATCAATTGTGATGAGAATTGTTCATTACTCCCACTTAGTTAACCCTTACTAAATAAAAGAAAGTCAAGTGGACTAATTAATTTGATTCCTCAAGTCCTAGTCAACTCCTAAGGAAAGACTAGTTTTAGAGGGATCCAAATCAACAAGCAAATTCCAATTATCAATCAACAAAGAGTTTGATAACTCAAGTGTCACCAATTAATCAATTCAAGCTAAGAATGTAAAAAGCTAAATTAAAATCATAAATCTGAAATACCTCAAATTGCATTAAATAGAAATTCAAATCTAACATGAAGAGTTCATAAACCAAATTGTCAACATAAAGTAATTAACAAGAAAAATAAATAAACTGGAAAGCTAGAACAAATAAAAGTAGAAGAGAAATTAAATTAAAGGAATATTGAACATGGAATTGAGAATAGGTATTCCTAAAACTAAGAGAAATCCTAAATCCTAAAACTTAAGAGAGAGGAGAGAGCATTTCTCTCTAAGAACTACATCTAAAACCTAAAATTGTGAATTGATGAATGTTGTGTGAATGAATAGATCAATTCCTCCACTTTATAGCCTCTAATATCTATTTTCTGGGCCAAAAACTGGGTCAAAAATAGCCCAAAAATTGCTGGGGGCGAATTCAAATACGTACAGGTCGCTGAAATTTCTGCAGAACCATGTGTGCGCGTGGATTCACGCGTGCGCATCACTTATCTTCAGGGAAACTATGGCAAATTATATATCATTTCGAAACCCCGGATGTTAGCTTTCCAACGCAACTGGAATTGCCTCATTTGGACATCTATAGCTCAAGTTATGGTTGATTGAGTGCGAAGAGGTCAAGCTGGACAGCTTAGCAATTTCTTCAACTTCTTGTATTCCTTCCACTTTTGCATGCTTCCTTTCCATCCTCTAAGCCATTCCTGCCTTATAAATCCTGAAATCACTCAACACACATATCAAGGCATCGAATGGTATAAAGGAGAATTAATTTTTGGTAATTTAAAGGATTGGGAAGCAAGTTTTCAATTATAGAACAAAATTAGGAAGGAAAATGTAAAACCATGCAATTTATATGAATAAGTGAGTAAAGAGTTAATAAAAACCACTCAAATTAGCATAAGATAGTGGTTTATCATACTCCCATGTCAGTCGCTGGTACCAAGTCTGGAAATCATGCAGGCACCCACCCACTGGCTCTCCATATGTGCGTAACTCGAGGTGGTATGCAACGTTCTGCAGGGTGATGGTGCATTCACCCGATGGCAAGTAGAAAGTGTGGGTCTCTGGACGCCAGCGCTCCACGATTGGAGTGATCAGGGAGTTGTCAAACACAAAGTCCCTAAACTGCATCGTGTCGCCGAACTCAGCCTCCCTCAGGTGGATGATGGCGTCTGGGGGTGCAAGTGTGTGACTAACCCGCCTAGGTAGTAGCAGGCGAGGCCTCTGTTTAAAAGAAAAACTTTTGTAAAGATTCGATTCCAAACTAAGTTCTCTAGCATGTCCAAATCTATTGTAACAAATTTAAAATGCAACTCAAATAAACATCACAACATAATAAACAGAATACAAAACCAATACTTAAAAATCCTCTCCGAATTTAAAGAAAATATTAACTAATAAAAATATTTAATTAACTAATCAAATCAAAGTAATTAGTTATCTAACTTTTACTATGAGTAAATTATACACCTAACTCATGTTACTAACTTGTCAACTAACCTAAATTGTGTTACCTCAATATCATCCAATCTACTCATCTGTTAAAACACTAACTCTATAAAAGTTTTCGAAATAAAATTACATACACTTATTAATTTAAACAATAAAAATAACACTAACTTCAAAGTTGATAGCTCCTGCAATATGCCAACTAGCGTTGAGGCAGTTGATATCAGGGTCTCGTGCGTCCATGCGTGCATCCCTGTGTGCTATAACATTCGGGGAACTAATAAATATTAACATAACGGTGCAAGAAAGAGAGAATGAGAGAAATGTGGGGTCAGAGACGCTCTAAACAACTTCTATTTAGAGTTGCTTTCTAGAGATATCTTGTTTACACTGTAAATGAAATATGTAATAAAATTGTGAAAGAATAGAAAAATAAAAGAATTATGAAAAAGAAAAGATGAAATTTTATTGATTGTTGATTGAATGAATTGTAAATTATGAAGGTAAAACTAAGTATATATAGAGTATTGGCCTATGAAAGATAAAAGTAGATAAAGATAAGATAAAGATAAAGATAAAGATAACTATAAGATAAGATAAAGACTAAATTATAATTTAATTTGTGTATTCTGTTGGGCTGAATTTGTGGGCCGTGAGACGTCTTTATTGTTGTCATGGGCTAAGGTGGAAGAGTGGTTTAATACGCCCCCCGCAAGCTGGAGGATGAAAGATGTCAAGAACACTAAGCTTATTTCAGATTAAGATGGAAGGGTTGAGGAGACAAAGGCTTGGTGAAGATGTCAGCTAGTTGCCCAGAAGAGGGAATTGGGAGAAGTTTCATCACTCCAGCTTGAGCTTTTTGTCGAACCAAGTGACAATTAACCTCTAAATGTTTGGTCCGTTCATGAAAAACCGGGTTAGCAGCAATATGAAGAGCACTCTGATTATCACAATATAAAACTGGTGGGCGGATATGAGAGATGCGTAAAAATTGTAACACATTTAGTATCCATTGAAGTTCACAAGTTGTGTTGGCAAGTGCACGATATTCTGCTTCCGTGGATGAGCGGACAACGGTGGTTTGTTTCTTGGTCTTCCAAGAGATTAAAGAACTACCTAAGAAGAAATAATAACCTGTTAAATCCAAGAGACTAAAGAACTGCCTAAGAAGAAACAATAACCTGTTAAAGATCGCCGAGTGTCAGGACATCCGGCCCAATCAAAGTCACTGAAGTCGAGAAGCTGAATTTCTGATTCCCTTGGAAAGAAAAGTCCTTTGCTGGGACTAGTTTTCAGATATCGTAACACATGCTTGGCAGCTTGAAGATGAGATTCAGTAGGAGATGCCATGAATTGACTTAATTGTTGAGTGGCATACATGATGTCCGGTCGAGTAGTGGTGAGATAGATAAGACGACCAACCAAACGACGATATACAAAAGGGTCGAATAGCAGGGGACTTTTATCTTGATATAGTCTTGTGGTACTATCCATTGGAACAGCGGCAGGTTTAGAACCTAATAAACCAGAATCCTCCAAAAGATCAAGACAATATTTTCTCTGAGATAAGCAAATTCCCTTCTCTGATTGAGCAACTTCAATACCCAAAAAATATTTTAATGGGCCCAAGTCTTTAATTCGGAAGTGTTGGTGCAAAATAGACTTAATGGCAGCAAGTTCAGAAATGGAATTACCAGTGAGAACAATGTCGTCAACATAGACTAAAAGGATAGAAATTTGATCACCAATGAATTTGACAAATAAACTATAATCAGATGAGGTCTGCTGATATCCATGAGATAGCAAAAGATGAGAAAGTTTGTCATACCACATACGACTAGATTGTCGTAAACTATACAGTGACTTTAGTAGCTTACAGCATTGATTCGGTTGAGGAGATATAAATCCGGGTGGCAGAGTCATATAAACATCCTCAGAAAGATCCCCATGTAAGAAAGCATTATTGACATCCAACTGATGTATAGGCCAATGCTTCATAGAGGCCACTGTCAAAACTAATCTGATAGTGGCAGGCTTGACAACAGGGGAGAAAGTTTCCAAAAAATCAACACCTTTAGTTTGAGTGAACCCTTTAGCCACAAGGCGTGCTTTATATTGATCAACTGAACCATCAGGATTACATTTGATGCGATAAACCCATTTACAGCCAACCGGCTTAACCCCTGCAGGGCAATCAACAAGACGCCAAGTTTTGTTCAGCTCAAGAGCATCCAACTCATCTTTCATAGCACTACGCCAATTAGAGTGTTGATTGGCGTCCTTAAAAGACTTTGGCTCAATGTCAGAATGTAGAGATAAAAGAAACTTTTTATGTGAAGATGAAAGAGAAGAAAAAGACATGACTGACTGAAGACAAAGGATACTTGCACTTTGAGAGAGATTGATTTGTAGATATGAGAGAGGAATTACACAAGTAATCAGAGAGATATGCTGGAGGTCGGTGAGGCCGGTCGGAATGATGAGGATGGGGTTGTCCAGGTGGTAAAGAAGGTGACGGGGGATAAGAAGGTGATGGTGGACTGGTGTCTAGTGTTGAAAGTGATTCGATGGTCATGGGTTCAACTTGGTTAGGAAATGATAGTGAAGAAGAAGGAGAGGTTGTTGGAGAAAATAAAGAACTAGGTGGAGTTGGGTTAATGGGTATAGGTGAGGGTTCAACTGGAAGACTAACTGAATCTTGTTTTTGAGAAGGTGTGTTTGGCAATGTTGGGCTGAGTGTCTCGAATTGGACATTTGTTGTGACTAAGGACAAGATTTTTTCATAAAAAATCACGTTTCTAGAAATCTCAATTCTTTTATCTTCTAAAACATAAACAATATACCCTTTAAAACCATATTGAAAGCCAATAAATACAGCCTTTTTGGCTCTTGGATCAAATTTTGATCTGTTTGCCATTTGGGTAGAAACAAAACATAAGCATCCAAAAACTTTAATGTCATGATAATTTGGTGGATGATTGAATAAAATCTCAAATGGTGTTTTAAAATTAATTGCGGATGATGGAACTCTATTAAGTAAATAAACAGCATGTCTAACAGTATAAGACCAAAAAGATGATGGTAAATTAGATTGAAACATAAGAGCACGAGCTATATTCAAAATATGTTGATGCTTGCGTTCTACCCTTCTATTTTGTTGAGGAGTTTCAACACAACTACGTTGATGAATAATGCCCTTTGAAGCATAAAAATCAGGTAAAATAAATTTTGGTCCATTATCGGAACGAATAGTTTTGACTTTGGAGTTGAATTGTGTTTCAATTAAAGTAATAAATTTTTTTATTTGATTTTGTACTTCTCCTTTTGATTTTAATAAAGTAACCCATGTAAAGCTGCTAAAATCATCAACAATAGTAAAAAAATATTTATGATTATGAATAGAATTTTGTTGAAACGGACCCCAAATATCAAAGTGTAATAAATCAAAACTTTCATTGGCTTTGTTAAAACTTTGAGAAAATGAAAGTTTCTTTTGTTTAGAAAGATAACAAATGTCACAAGCCTCGTTATGATGCATAGAGATAAAAGGAAATTGTTTATGTAAATGATTAAGTCTTTGCCCAGAAAGGTGTCCTAAACGAAAATGCCATATATTGGAAGGTGTAATGGGTGGAGATTGGATAGAATTTATGGAGTGTGTAGTGGATGAATTTTTACCGAAATTGGGTTCAAAAACATATAATCCCTCTCTCATTCTGGCCAAATCAATTGTCCCCAAATTGTTGCTCTGTAGAGTGCAAGAAGAAGATGAAAAAGTGAGTTCACATATGAGTGCTGAAGTAATTTTTGAAACAGAGATAATATTAAAGTTGAAATGAGGTAAATAAAGAACATCATGAAGAACCAATGATGGTAAAAATTAAATGATGCCTTTATAAGAAACAGTAGTTCGAGAACCATTTGGTAAATGAACAATAATAGGAGAAATTTGTGTGTAAGAAATAAACCAAGACAAATTTGATGCAATGTGATCTGTGACACCAGAATCAATGATTCAAGTATTCAAGAATGAATCTCGATTTGAAGAATTGTTAACAGTAGAAAAGGTATTGAAAAAACAAAGATAATGAGTAGTTGGACTTGGCAAAAGTTCAAGTTGGTTTGAAGGACGATCTTCTTCATTGAAAGGAAGTGCCATGAAAGAAAAGTGTTAGGCTGACGAAAGGTCCAAAAGAGGCTCCGGATGAAGTTGCTGGTGTGCCTTTTCTCCTTGATCCATGGATGTCAGCAGAGCTCAAGAGGAGCTCTGATACCATAATAAAATTATGAAAGAATAGGAAAATAAAAGAATTATGAAAAAGAAAAGATGAAATTTTATTGATTGTTGATTGAATGAATTGTAAATTATGAAGGTAAAACTAAGTATATATAGAGTATTGGCCTATGAAAAATAAAAGTAGATAAAGATAAGATAAAGATAAAGATAAAGATAACTATAAGATAAGATAAAGACTAAATTATAATTTAATTTGTGTATTCTGTTGGGCTGAATTTGTGGGCCGTGAGACGTCTTTATTGTTGTCATGGGTTAAGGTGGAAGAGTGATTTAATAATATGACTAGACTTATCTTGTTTATAGTATAAACGAGATAACTCACTTAATAGAAATTCGTAAATACTCTCAAATTAGTGTATATTGGTAATTAAATTATTTATTTTATTTATTTTAAAAAAATTCAGCTGTCATATAATTAAAATTCTAAATTTTTTTTATTTTAATTTTAAAAATTTCTATTTTATCCTCTCTGATTTCTATCTAATTTTTTTTATCTCTTGATATAATATTGTATGAGAGTCCCAACCTGTTAATATTTGATTCTCTTAATCATTCACGTAAAAGCGTTTTTTTTATTAACTAAAAAATTACTATATATGTGAATCATGGATTAAAGCTCATGTAAGTCGTCGTTCAATTCATATTAAATTTGTGAAGTTCAGTCACGTAATTACTTAGGCCTATAATATTAATTCAAGCACAAATTATAAGGATAATTGGGACATTCTTGTCATATGATTATTTAACATTCATTGTAGCTAAATATCGAATCCGGTTTGGTGGCTGTTAATTTAGCATGGTGATAGCTATAATATAATTATTTAACTTTATTTTTTTTACGTTTTTATATTAATTAATATCCTTATAAATAACATAATATTGCCAAAATTATGAACAATATAACTTCATATATTTTATAACTCTTTAAATTAACCAATATAATAAAAATTAACAGAAA
>NC_029785.2:20789248-20789638 GCF_000816755.2 Arachis ipaensis
ATGATATAGAGTATTAATTCCTTTTTTATTCGTAATTGATTCCCAAACTTAAATTCTGATATGACAGACCTTTTTTGTTTTTAGTATCTAATTAGCATTTTATTTTTATAAAAAAATTAATTGGTAGTGACTTCAAATTTTATAGCACAATCTCTTACAAAAATAACGAATATTATTTTCATCCTACGATCGTCTACAGATTATACCATCTCGGACAAAAACGTTGCAACAATATGTCAATTTTTGAATAAAATATAAAGATCACACAGTCACATAATTCTAATTTCATTTTAATCGGAGATGGAATATATGACAATCCAACACTTACTATAGTTAAAGGCCTTTCTTTCATCTATGTAATTTTTGTCGTGTATTAAACGATATTAATTG
>NC_029785.2:20789738-20794547 GCF_000816755.2 Arachis ipaensis
AAGATAATTTTATTCTTAAATTTTAATAATATTACGTCAAGTAATCTTATTTTTTATTATTGAATTAATAAAATTCTTTTAAAAATTTAAAAAATTCAATAGATCAAATTTTGTTTCATTTTTTTGGGTGCACCTTCTAAATGATTATCCAAATATTTCTACATTTATGTCAAATAAATAAGTCATTTGCTCAATATAAAAGTGAGTTTTCACTAATAATTAAAAAAGTGATTTTTTTTTAGACATTTTTATCTTATTTTTAAATAATTTATGGACTTTAGTTGTGTTTATATCTTTTGAGATTATTTTTGTTAGCGGTCTAAATTTTCGGATATCATTTTAATACTTTATCCTTTTAAATAATAATTCTTTGAATTTTTTTAATTTTCGTGGTATTTTCTGATTTAGCAGATCAAGGATTAATTCGCACGAATTGAAGCTCTATTTAAGGGTTTATCGCTGATCAATAAATTACTGTATGTACAAAGTGAAATTCAAATTTCTGACACTTCTTTAAACAGACTAGTGAACTAACTATTAGGTTAACTCAAGTTAGTTATAATTGTTTGAATACTAATGGTTGATTTCGAAGTAAAACTAAAGATTTATTCACTTCTAAAAAGTACTAGTAGTTGTGATGCGCGGATACTGATACAGACACAGGACACGATACGATATGAAACACGCGGACACACAAATTTAAAATTTTTATAAGATACGGGGACATAATATATATAAAATATATATTATTTTTTTAAATAAATTATAATGATATTTTAGTATTTTATTAATATTAAATATAAATTAATTTTTTATTTATTTTTAATATTTTCTTAATTATATAAAATATTTAAAATATTTTTTGTTTTCATAATTAACAATATATACTATTTATAAACTCATGTCAAGAATACATGTTAAGAATAAGGTTTGGCATGATAACATGTGATGATATTTAGGTTTGTCCAAAAAAAATTTTATTTTAATTAAAATACGGTTGAATATAAAAAACACACATATTTGACAAGTATTGATAAATAACGTATCCGAAATGTGTTCGACATACGGACACAATAAATAAGGAAAGTGTCCGTGCTAGTAGTCAAGTTTAGTAATATACTAAATTAAATGTTTCACTGAATAATTCCGGAAAGTTAAAAGTGTTTTTAATTTTATTTTAAAAATTTAATGCAACATATATTTTAATTTTCAAGGATTTAAGAGGTTGACTTATTTATTCATCCAATTAAAAGTTGTTAAATAATATAAGACAGTAAACAATTATTGCTATTTCTATTTTCATCGAAAATTATGCAATGATTGCTATTTCCATATTTATAAAAAATTGTTTAGTTTGATTTATCAAATATAAGTGAAACAATTTTTGTAAAAATATCTTTTAAAAATTAATTTTAATAAATTATTTTCAAAAAATAAGAATTTTACCGAATCAAATCTATATATTTACTAATTTCATGATTTTTTTTGTTTGATTTTATTAATAATAGCATTTAATATTTCAATTTAAAAAAATAATTTACATATATTATTTTCCTTCACAAATTTATTCTATCATTTTTATTATGATGAATAAGATCTATTTTATTCGAGTTCTAACTCATCTAAAATAAAAAGACGTGTGTTCCTTTGATATGTGACAATCATTTTTTAATGCAATCACACTATATTTATCACTAAATCAAATTTGAGTTCAATTAAGAAGTTAATTTTTTAAGTTACAATTTTTTTAAATTATTTTTATTCTAAATTTTCTAAAAAACTAAAAATTAAAAAATTATTTTACAATAAAAAATTAATTAATATTAACTAAAGTTAATTTTCATATATTTATTCATCAAATTTATATTGTGTTGACTTATTTATTTGTTCTAGAATATTCTACTACACAAATATTTATGTAAATCACATTTCCTAAAAAAGAATTTTTTTATTTTTTAGTATTTTTATTTTTACTACTAAAAATTTATGAAACACGCGAAAAAATAAAAAAAAATATGAATTTTTTTAATTAATTTAACGAGACCCAATCAAGCACTATATATAACATGTTCTCCTTCTTACTTGAATCTCATATATGTATATGAAATATCGATAATTTTCTCATAGTTTTGATTCTCTTGTGCACTAAAAAAAATGGCCAAAGACAAGAGAATAAACGTTCTAATGGTCTCACTACCCTTTCAAGGTCACATTAATCCCTTCTTAAAATTAGCCAAACGTCTTATTTCAAAGGGTGTTCATGTTACCATTGCAACCACAGAAAATGCACGCCATCGTTTGCTTAAAATGCCAAATTCTCAGAGCTCAGAGATTAATCTTGAGTTCTTTTCTGATGGCCTTAGCTTTGATTTTGATCGTAGTGATCAAAATTCACTAATAAATTCTCTTTATACTAAAGGGTCTAAAAATTTGTCTACTCTCATCACCAACCTCACCAAAGTTGAAGAATTTTCTTGCATGATTGTTAACCCTTTTGTTCCTTGGGCTATAGATGTTGCCAATGAACATGGCATACCCTGTGCAATGCTTTGGATCCAAGCTTCTGCAGTGTTCTCTATTTATTACCGATATTTCAAGAACACTGATGATGATTTTCACAATTTGGAGGATCCAAATGAGAAGGTGCAATTACCTGGGCTTCCAACATTTAAGGTTAGAGATCTTCCAACTCTTATGCTTCCTTCAAGTCCTGATCATTTTAAAAGATTACTCATGCATTTGTACCAATCACTTGATAAAGTGAAATGGGTTTTTGGCACATCGTTTTATGAAGCTGAGGAAGAGATAGTGAAATCCATGGTTTCACTTACCCCTATTTACCCCATTGGACCACTAGTATCTCCATTTTTGTTAGGAGAGACAGAAACCAATGGCTTTAGTGTGGACTTGTGGAATGCTGAATATTCTTGCATAGAGTGGCTTGATAATAAACCAAATTCCTCAGTGATTTATGTGTCGTTTGGGAGTTTGATTGTGCTGTCCAATAAGAACATTGAAAACATAGCTACTGCTTTGAAGAACAGCAACAAAGCATTCTTGTGGGTGCTGAACCCTGGGGCAGATGGTGCTGATGAATTAGCTTTTGAAATTCTGAAAGAGACAAAAGGGAGAGGTTTGGTTGTGAAATGGTGCCCACAAGAGAGGGTTCTCATGCACCCTTCTGTGGCATGCTTTGTTAGTCATTGTGGGTGGAATTCAACGTTGGAGACACTCGTGGCCGGCGTGCCGGTCATCGCTTGTCCCGAATGGACTGATCAGCCAACAAATGCAGTGCTTATATCAAATGTGTTCAAGACTGGAGTGAATGCTAAGTCTGAGGAAGATGGAGTTATCAATGCACAAGAGCTTCAAAGGTGCATTTGGGAGGTCATGGACGGGCCAAATGCTCAAGAGATTAAAAACAGAGCAATGGAGATGAAGGATTTAGCAAGAAAAGCGTTACAAAATGGAGGTTCTTCTGACAAGCACATCAACCAATTCATCCATGATATCATCATTCACAACTTACACCCTTAAAATAGTATCAATGTTTGGCCTAAATAAATAATTATTGTTTCTTTAATCAATTGATTAAGATCTTTTTAAATGCAAAACTCTTTTTTCAGCGTGGAATAAAAAAAGAAATTGACATATAGGAGAGACCCATTACATTATGTGTAATGACACATTTCTAAGTCAAATTAATGAAATTTTTAGTAGAGATATATTATTGAAATTGTATCCAAAAGTTTATGTTCGTGACAAAAATAATCTTAAATGATATCAATGACAAATACTTTTCGAAAAATTTTGAAATCCGATAAAAATAAGTAACTATTGAATATATATTCTCAAAAAATGTTATCAAAATTATATTTTGATACGGTTTATTACAAAAATTATTAGAAAATAAGATATTTTTATTGTTAAAATTTGATAATATTACATCAAATAATCTTATTTTATTATTGTAAATTAATAAAATTCTTTTAAAAATTTAAAAAATTCAATAGATCAAATTTTGTTATTTCTACATTCATATCAAATAGACAAGTTGATTGCTAAATATAAAAGTGAGTTTTTACTAATAATTAAAAAAAGTGATATTTTAAAAATTTTTTGTCATGTTTTTAAATAATTTATGGACTTTATTTGTCGTTTATAACTTTTGAGATTATTTTTGTTAGTGGTATAAATTTTTGGATATCATTTTAATATTTTATCTTTTTAAGTAATAATTTTTTTAATTTTTTTATTTTTACAATATTTTTTAGTCTGACAGGTTAATGATTAATTCATACGAATTGAAACTTTATTTAAGAGTTTATCGATGACCAATAAATTATTATATATGCAAAATAAAATTCGAACTTTCAATACTTCTTTAAATAAACTAGTGAACTAACTATTGAGTCAATTTAGTTATAATTGTTTAAATACTAATGGTTGATTTCCGAGTCAAACTAGAGATTTATTCACTTCTTCTAAAACGTATTAGTAGCCAAGTTTAGTAATATACTAAATTAAATGTTTCCCTGAATAATTCCGGAAAGTCAAAAGGATTTTGAATTTGATTTTGAAAATTTAATGCAACATATATTTCAATTTCAAGGATTTAAGAGGTTGACTTATTTATTCATCCAATTAAAAATGGTTGAATATATAACACAGTAAACAATTATTGCTATTTCTATTTTTATCGAAAACTATGTTTAGTTTGATTTATCAAATATAAATAAAACAATTTTTTTAAAAATATCTTTAAAAATTAATTTTAATAAATTATTTTTAAAAATAAAAATTTTACCG
>NC_029785.2:20796347-20804634 GCF_000816755.2 Arachis ipaensis
TGATTTTATTAATAATAACATTTAATATTTCGATTTAAAAAATAATTTACATACATTTTTTCTCTTTACAATTTTATTCTATCATTTTTTATGATGAATAAGATCTATTTTATTTTTTATGATGAATACGATCTATTTTATTCGAATTCTAACTCATCTAGAGTAAAAAGATATGTGTTTCTTTAATATATGACAATCATTTTTTGATGCAACTAGTATATATTTTCGTACACTGTACGGGATAATTAATAAAAATATATAATTTTTTTATTAAAAGAAATTAAATAAAAGATATATATAATAATTATTACTATAAATATTTTACAAAGTTATAATTAAAATTAAAATGTAATTATTTTTAATGTTAAAAATATTAAAAATAATTAGTATTTGTCTTAACTGGTTTGGATTGATTGAGTAGTCATCTCACTCATTTACCTAAGTAAGTATTAGAGTTTCGAATTTCGCCTTGCGTATGTAACAACTCATTGGTTAGCGACAGACCCTTAATAAATTGAGCTTCAATTCGTGGAGGATTAGTTCTCGACCTGCCGAGTTGGAAAATACAGTGAAAGAAAATAGTATTTGTCTTGAAAGTAGAACAATTCTCATTGATGTAGCAATACTTATGGAGATTTGCCTTTGTTAAAATTTAATTGTGACGGTTTTATTTATTGGTATCATATTCATTCAGGAAGTCAACCAATATGATCAACGTTATTACCGGTTAAAATTTTATATTTTATGATATGATTTTCAAACTTCTAAACTTATAAACTTATGTCATTAAAAAAGCTATTAGATTGATTAATATTTTTTGGTAATATTACCAAAACACCGTAGTTGAGTATATTAAATTATGTAAAAAGAAACTATAATAACTTTTGTTATTTAATATACAGGGCAATTTACGCATCTAAATTGTTTGACCCCCAATATTACGCAAATACATTGTTTCCAAATTCAATACGCAAATGCATTGTTTCACTATTTTATGTAAACCGCTACTGCCAGTAGCGGTTTACAGGTGTGCATAAACCGCTACAACCAGCCGCGGTTTATGTGTGTGAGTGTGTGAGTGTAAACCGCTGCTGCCAGCAGCGGTTTACGTGCGTGTGTGTGTGAGTGTAAGCCACTACTGGCAGTAGCGGTTTACGTGTGTGTGTGTGTGAGTGTAAACTGCTACTGCCAGTAGCGGTTTACGTGTATGTGTGTGTGTGTGTAAACCGCTACTGCCAGTAGCGGTTTACGTGTGATGGGCTGAATGGGGCTGCCTATATAAACCATAGAGGGGCCAAATGTGGAGAGGTAGAGTGTTATTCACAAATGGAAGGGGAGGATAGTTTTGTGGCTCTGGTTCACTGCTCTGGAAAAATTCAAAAGAGCAAAAGGCATGGTGTAAAATTCACAGATAGAGAACCGCTTAGTGTTTTTATCCGGTCGTTGAATATGTTGGCGGAGATTAAGCAAAGCATATTACGAAAGCTCGGTACGTGTGGGACGAAGTGGGTAAAAAAATTATTTTACAAGATTCCCATTGACGTTGTCTCAACTGGTGTGAGATATGAGACCTTCGTGATCGGGTCGGATGAAGACTTGCAGATCTTGTTTCACTGCAGGCGTAGTTTTCCGGAGGTCAGGATAACTGAGCTGTTTGCGAAGTTGGAAGATGGTGTGGATAGCTCTGGAGCATCGGCACCTAATCCTCAGTCGACCCCAGCTGGTGGTGCATCAACATCGATGCCTGTGGTAGCAGTGGCCGTTCCGAATGCGGAGCCCGAACGTGCTGGGGCTGTTCATGCATATATTGGTCATGTTGTTCCTGATTTTGAATGCGATGCCGGACCGGATCGAGTTGAGAATGCACTATTTGACGATGATTTAGATGAGGAGCCTGTCGATATTGGT
Source organism: Arachis ipaensis (assembly GCF_000816755.2). Taxonomy (NCBI): domain Eukaryota; kingdom Viridiplantae; phylum Streptophyta; class Magnoliopsida; order Fabales; family Fabaceae; genus Arachis; species Arachis ipaensis. Next base: position 20,798,256 of record NC_029785.2, read on the forward strand.
GGGGATAGTGATGATGATATTCCAAGAGGTGGACGTTCAGCCCATGGAGGTTTCGGTTCTGCAACACAAGAGTACCCTCCCCACCTCTCTTCCTTGAACTTGGAAGTCGTCGGCCAACAACAGAATGTAGATGCAACATTCGATGGGTAGGGCATGCATGATGGGACACCTATGACTGAATTTCAGATTAGCCAATCTTTCCAGAGTAAAGAGGAAGCCGTGTTGAGTGTAAAAGATTACAGTATTCGGCGTGGAGTTGAGTACAAGGTTATGGAGTCCGACAATCTGAAATACCAAGGGAGATGCAAAGAGTTTGGTAACGGGTGCACGTGGTTGATTCGGATAGTCATGCGGAAAAGGAAGAGCACATGGGAAGTTAGGAGGTACAATGGTCCGCACACGTGTATGGCCACATCGATATCAAGCGACCACAAGTAGCTTGATTATCATGTCATTTGTGCGACAATCTATCCGTTGGTTCGAGCTGATGCGTCGGTGTCGATCAAGGTGTTGCAAGAGGCAACGGAGGCGACTTATGGATTCCGGCATAGTTATCGGAAGGTGTGGTTGGCGAAGCAGAAGGCAGTAGCGCAAATATATGGCGATTGGGAGGAGTCATATGCTGATCTGCCTCGGTGGATCCTTGGGGTCTCATGCACGATGGAAGGTTCCGTTGCTCTACTAAAGACGTCCCCGGTTAGGGTGGGTGACCAAGTTGATGAAGATAGAGTCTACTTTCATCGGATGTTTTGGACATTCCCTCCGTGTATTGAGGCATTCCGCCACTGTAAGCCGCTCGTAAGCATCGATGGAACACACCTCTATGGCAAGTATGGCGGGACATTGTTGTTGGCGATCGCTCAGGATGGTAATAACTAGCCAAACTAACTGTCATCCAAAGAGCATACACATAAAGTCCATAACCGGAACATAAACAACATAACGAGAGATGAAAAACAACAACACATGGTGCTAATCATCGCGATCATCCCTAGCTGCATCATGAAAGTCACCAAGGAGATGCGATCCTGTCCCACATCGGGCGGGACGCCTGACTCGAGTCGGTCGGGCCGCCTGCTGTCCAATGTCATCACCTGGATGGTCTAGACCAATCGCGGACTGGGGGGTTCCCCCCATGGTGAACCACGTATCCAACGGGCTACCTGCAGGCATGTTCAAATCTACCACATACTCGCCCTAATAATCAGCTGGCTGGGAATGCATATCCGTCATGTGTGGCTGGTAAGCTGCGGTCTCCAAATGCACCTCGGGCATCTGCGGCTGGTAAGACTGGCCACCAAACTACACGTTGGACGTGCCAGCATCATCCCTAATCAAATCAGCAAAATCTGCATAAAATCGTGGACTCACCAGCTGATCATCTAAATCCATAGTCATCGTCGGCGTCTCAGGCTGTGCATACATGTGAGAGCTGGGCTCTGGCATCGGAGAGTAAGATCTGCTGGTGAATGTCCCCCCTCCAGCCTGACTCGCTGCGGTCCCACTAACTCCAACACCAAACTGTGTAGGATCCACTGTTCTCCCGCGTTTGGCACTAGACCTACGAACACGGTGATCGACCTCAGCTCTAGCCTCTCCGCCTGCATCATCCTCCTGCATCGCATCATGTAACCATCACCACTCTCTCCCGGTGTCCCTAGTGCCAACACGACGGCGTCTCTCCACACGACGGTTATCCGGCATATCAGGTAACTGTGATCTGCGTGGGACCTGGGAGGATCCTCTCTGAAACGCCTCTGGAGGTATCTGGGTGCCTCTGGGATCCGCGAATGCAGCCCCCGGACTAAGGAACTGCTGAGCCTCGCGGAACCACCAATCTAGGTAATTAGCAGATGGGCCAGGATCTGCCACTCGATCAATGGAAATGACTGCATCAAGTCGGTTCCCCCAGTGCAAATGCCAGACCTGATAGTAATGGGGGAACCACCTGTCCCCTCCCCTCCCGTCCTTAGCATACAGCCAGTCTACGTTCAAACCGTCCTCGGGGATATGCTGTACTCCACCCAGCTGTGGAACAACCCTGTCAACCTGATGCCACTCGATGACCGCAAAGTATATCAAACTGGTCACCGCTCGCCATAGGCGACTATGCTCCTCTGTAAGTATCTCTGGATGGACAACGGCAAGTACATCAAGTGCGGAGTAGGGCTCCCATACAATCTGAAACTTCAAAACTCATCATACATTACAACAACAAGTATATATCTAGTCACGACTAGATAGCAAACCAAAAATGAAACTCTAACTGCTATAAAACTTAGATCACGAGCGGTCAATCGATCCAATGCAAGCCGATACCTTATGACTCTCTGCTCCTTTCCATCGTTAGGAGGTAAGTAGGCAGACCACCTAAATTTAAGTCATATGAGACACAAACTACCATAAAAACGCCAAAGAAATTTGTTAACAGTAAAAAAACATAACGCATACCTGGATGCCAGCGGGAAAGAGAAAGTCTCAAATCCTTCCGGCCTCAAAGACGGAAACCGCCAGAATATCCAACTCTGTAGCAACTGGAGCGGGCCCGCAAGATTAGTCACATTTCTATTCGCTACCCGACACATGCATCGGTACAGCCATGCCAGAGCGGCCGACCCTCCAGCTATACCTCCCCATGTCATCAAGGTTTGCCACAAATGGCAACCACCGTATATGTACCCGGTTCGCACTCTTGTCCCCAAATAACTGAGTCGATAACAGCATCATGATGTAGGCCCGTGCGTAGATGCAGACAGTCTCCTCGCTCGCATCTGCTGGTAGCACCGTAAACCTATCGCAAAATCATGTAAAGTGTACTGTCATCTGCTTGACCTTATTCAGTGGAGGCCGCTCACCGAATAGGTCCTCAAACCACTTCCAAGCTGGTCGGCCACCCTCCATGTATGTCTCAAACTCACCAAGGCAACCACTCACAGCCTCCCCATCCACAGGCAGCCCTAGCTGAAATGCCACGTCCTGCAATGTCACTGTGCATTCTCTGAAAGGCAGGTGGAACGTATGCGTCTCAGGACGCCACCTCTCAACGAACGCACTAACCAGTGGCTCATCCAACCAGAACCATTCGCTGTTTAGCCTGGCCAAATGGTACAATCCAGCCCTCTCTAAATACGGGATGATCCTATCATGTAAGGGCATATTCTGTTGTCGTCTCACACTGTATATACACCTAGTGGGCTGCACAGAACAAGAAAGATATACAGAGTCCAATTAAATTCTCCTATCCTTAAAAAATTTGCCATAACTAACCGGATACAAATATATTAAACATCAACAAATTCTCCTAAATAAAAAATAAAAAAATTTCCTAGTCACGATAGAAAAAATAACAACATCCATACTTTAATAAATAACAGCCAGAAATGTTAAAATACTATAAAGCTTTAAAATTTAAAACTTCATATCATACAAATACCCTAACCAAACTAAAATAATTCACTAACGTCAGCTATCCCTTTCCCTAACCAGTGAACTAACATCCTAGCATGCAAAGCCTAATTTCAAACTAGAGGGAATATTCTATAAATTCTAATTCGTCTACCTAACCTACCATTTTCTGACTAACATATGCAAAGCCTAGAAAAAAAATAAATGTTAACTAACCTCGTCCCCAATAGAACCGGCAATATGCGCAACACCGTTCAGTCGGTACAGGGTCCTGCCTGCCATGATAACTGGCCAGAAGTCACCGCTGAGATACCTCGGACCCGCTCACAACTTGTTCTAACCTCTCTCTAGAATTTCCTCTCTCTAAAAAACTCCACAAACCATCTAAATGCATAATCCGCGGCTACAATCACGGTTTATATAGACAAAGCAGCACACGTAAACCGCTACTGGCAGTAGCGGTTTACACACACACACACATACACGTAAACCGCTACTGGCAGTAGCGGTTTACACTCACACACACACACACACACACACACGTAAACCGCTACTGCCAGTAGCAGTTTACACTCACACACACACGCACGTAAACCGCTGCTGGCAGCAGCGGTTTACACTCACACACTCACACACATAAACCGCGGCTGGTTGTAGCGGTTTATGCACACCTGTAAACCGCTACTGCCAGTAGCGGTTTACATAAAATAGTGAAACAACGCATTTGCGTATTGAACTCAAGCTTACATGATTCCAAACCCGGTTCACTTCGGTTCTTCTCCAAACTCCAAGAGCATTCAACCAAGGCCTCTATCAACCCAATTCCATCAAGAGCAAAGGCCCAATTGAAGGCTTGAAGACCATTTGAAGAAAGTGTATAAATAGCATAGGATTTAAGTTTTTCGGGAGCTTTTCTTTTAGTTTTCGTGGAGAGTTTTCGGGGAGCTTTTCTTTTCGGTTTTGATTTGGTAGTTTGTAGAGAGCTCACTTTTACATTTTGGCATTGTTGTTTTAATTCAAGAGAATTTGGGGAGGAGAATTGATCTCTCTTCTTCCTTGTTCTTGCTTGAATACTCTTTACTTTTCTTGCTTCGGATCTTGGGTGGAGAATTGAAGAAATTCTGTTTCAATCTCACCTTGGGATCTTGTATAATTTTCTGCATCATTGAATTTCAGTTTCTGTTAATTGCTTCTTCTTCTACTTTCTCTGCAATTTACATTTCCTTTGCAATTGCTCTTGTTGGATCTAGGAAGGCATTGAGATCTAGACTTGGTTATCTAGTCTCTTGAGTCCTGAGATCTGGATTTCCATTTTCAATTTCTCTGTTTACTGCTTTTCAAGCTCTTTATATTTCTGTTTTAGATCCGATTCAACCCAAGGCATCTTCCATTCTTCTGTGTGTTGAATTTTACTCTTCCTTGTTTAATTTCTGCAAATCCAATTCCCAATTCCCTTTACAATTCAAGCCATTTACAATTCTTGCACTCTAAGATTCTGCAATTTACATTTCTTGCGTTCTAAGTTTCTGCTCTTTAATTTCTTGCTCTTTAAGATTCAGCACTTTAAATTTCAGTTCTCTTTAATTTCATGCGAATTACCCATTCCCTTTACTGTGTATATTAGGATGATATATTTTAATTATGTGAGTGATTATTATTATTCACTTTTTCAATAAGATAGTAAATAATATTTAAAATTAAAAAAAAGATAATTAGTATTTTTTTAGTTTGATTATAATAAAATTAAAAACAAACACGCTAAACAATATAGAGCATCAATGGTAAAATATAACCTAAAAAAGTTACTTAAATTAAAAAAAAACATGCATGTGATGAATTATAATAAATTTATATATGAGGAGTAAAAATAAAATAAAAAATTAAAAATAAAATAAAAAGAATAATTAAAAGAAGTAAAAGAAGGTAAAATAAATAATATGTAAAATAAAAAAAATGTATTGTAATAGAAGATTAATATAATCAATGAATATAACAGATAAAGGAGAAAAATTAAAATACGATCTCATTAATTTTAATATTTTAAGAAATTATACAATTACCCATCTCAAATAATAAATTACAAAATAACCCAACTATAGTTAAGTAATGACCAATTAAAATGCGACACATCATGAAGGGTAACTTACATGTTATTTTAGAGAGGGTTGGGTAGAATTCACCATAAAATAAACATCGTTAAGTAATTAAGATTTTTTTGAAATAAATAGTAAAAAAAATAAATGTTATAAACTATATTCTTTCATAAGTAACCTTTGTAAGTTGTAGGTTATGTTTGGCATGGTTTATTTATATATCATTTAAATTGGCATTGTTTTCATAACGATCATTTATTCTTAATAATTGTTAGAGTTTTTGATGCCTTACAATAATTATTTATAAAGAAGAAACATATATATTCTGAAAAAGTTATTAAATAAATTTATTCTTTTTGCCTTATTTTTATATTAAAAAATTTTTATTCTGTCTTTTTTTAACTATTATCATGTTATTATAATTGTTAAATAATATTGGAAAAAAATATTTAAAAATAGAAATAACGATGACATTTCGAATAATTAATTCAATAGAATTAAACTTAAATGAATAAGATGATTTAATTAATTATACAGATAATAGTATATTTATAAATATTAATAATAAAAATAGTCTCACTAATGTAAATGACCAATACAATAATTAAATGAAAAAATAAATAATTACAGAATTGCATAATTTTCAAGATCCTATATGATTGAATTTAATGGACAAATTAAAAATATCTATACGATAATGTCCTGATATTTTAGCATACTGTAAATCATACTATAATTTTATATATCATATTATAACTTTAAGTCACCTCCTTAAACACATGAAATACACATGATAAAAGAGAATATTCCAAAACAAAATTATAGTAAGATTATTTAAAAATACCGTAAAAAAGACACATCTCTTTTGTTAATCAAAAGCT
>NC_029785.2:20805001-20806025 GCF_000816755.2 Arachis ipaensis
AAGATCCTATATGATTGAATTTAATGGACAAATTAAAAATATCTATACGATAATGTCCTGATATTTTAGCATACTGTAAATCATACTATAATTTTATATATCATATTATAACTTTAAGCCAGCTCTTTGAACAAATAAAGTACACATGATAAAAGAAAATATTACAAAATAAAATTATAGTAATATTATTTAAAAATACCATAAAAAAGACACATATCTTTTGTTAATCAAAAGTCAAAAGAAAAAAGATATGTGCCTAATAATAAACAACTAAAATAGACAAAATTTTTTAAAAAATATAAAAAAATAAAATGTATAAGTAGTGATAAAAGAAATAAAAATTAAAAAAATTACAAAAATTGTACCCTAAACACAAGAGAGAGAAAGAAAGAAAGAAAAGAGAAGGAATGAATAAAAAACACATTATAATTTTGTATAAATAGATGACATTGAAAAAAATAAACTAATTAAATTAATTCATGTATTTCGTTATCATATTTATTATTTACTAAAATAATTTGATATTTAATCTAATAAAATCAAATCAAATAATTAATATAATTAACTAAATAAATTAATTGGTATAATTAATTGTGAAATTTGAATGTCTAATCAAATTAATTAATTGATATCATTAATTAGTTATAATTGATTTGCTTTATAGAATTAAAAGAAATAAATCGGAAACACTCTCAGAAGCATGCCACGTCAGCTCCATTATTAAGTGTAGAAATTTGATTTTTATATAATAGAATAGATCACACCATATTTACTACTATATCAAATTTGAGTTCAATTAAGAAGTTAATTTTTTAAGTTACAATTTTTTTTATTTTATTTTTATTTTAAATTCTAAATTTTAAATTTTAAAAAAATAAAAATTAAAAAATTATTTTACAATAAAAATAAATTAATATTAATTAAAATCTTGCATGTTCAGAAGATACTAGTATACATGATTTCATTTACTCCAATTTTTTACCTAACAAATAATAGTACCATTCGAAAACAAAATTATTTAATA
>NC_029785.2:20806563-20811077 GCF_000816755.2 Arachis ipaensis
AAAAATATAATTTTTTTTATAAATTTAACGATACCCAATCAAGTACTGTATATGAGACATTGTCCTTCTTATTACTTGAATCTCATAAATGCATATCAAATATCGATAATTTTCTCGTAGTTTTGATTCTCTTGTGCTCTAAAAAAATGGCCAAATACAAGGGAATAAACGTTCTAATGGTCTCACTACCCTTAAAATAGTAGGTGAATTTTAGTATGAATGTTTGACCTAAATAAATAATTATTGTTTCTTTAACCAATTGATTAAGAGCCTATTTGGGAAGTAGTAGAAGCTACTTTTTTTTTATTTTTGAATTATAAAAAGTCACCATTTATGTGTTTAGCACTATTTTAAAAAAAGCTTTTAACTTCCTGAAAAGTTAATTTGCAGCTTTTTGAAGAAGTAGAAATATATGACTTCTTGTTTCTCGAGAAGTCATTCTACCACTTACTTAAAAAAAAATTAATTTTAAAACAAAAAAAAATCTACTTTTCTTCTTGATTCTATGAAAAATACTGACTCTTCATCACTATTTTCATACAAGGTCTGCTAGAAGCACTAGGCTTTCCACCATCATTCTCACGCAATGTTCCAAGTCTCACCATTTTTACGTAATGAAACATCTGATGGAAGTATTGATCCTCCACCACATTTTCAGACAATATTACATCTGAACAACTTACTGCATATATTCCTTCTAAGTATTTTTTTTATCATTTTGTCACTATTTTTTATTATTAAATTTGTATTCAAGTGTGGTATGAAATTTCAGTTTTAATTTTATTATTTTTTCTCCATTAAAATTATATTGTCTTTACTGATGAAAGATAATTTTAATTTTACTTCAAATAATTTTTTAAATTTATATATCTAGCAATTAAATTCTTAATACAAGATTTCAAACAACTTAATAAAATTAGATAGCCCAATTTTTACAGTTTAATTTAAATAAAATTTTCAGCCATGAAATATATCTTTTATATGCAACAAAATCATATATCATTCGTTACGCGATGATGTCAAATATGATTCATTTGTTATTAGTAGTGACGAAGATTTCCATCTATTGTCGCCGTCAGTTTTTCGAGGTGAGGATTCCGGAACTGTTGGCGAAGCTTGTTGATGTGGCATCTAGTTCTGGAGGTTCGAATAGGAATACCCACTTTAAAGGACATTCAGCCTGCTCTAATGCCATGCCTGTTGGATCCTCGTCAGCAGTGCCGGTAATTGCACTTGAGCCAGATTTAGTAGTTTCACCGTCTTTTGCAATTAATTTGAATCGCAATTGTGATGCAGCAGTTGGTGAGACTGGACCATTGGAGGAGGTTGCTTTCACGACGCCTAGTTCTCCTGTGATGGTTCCGGTTTTTGGAGAGGTTGGAGTACCTGATGGGATTGAGGATGCATTGCATGATAATGATGATGATGATGTGGAGCCCGCAACCAGTGGTGGAGCTTAGTTCAGACAAAGGGTGGCCATGGTCCCCCCAAACTTTTTATAAAAAATTTAGTAGTACTTTTTCAAAAGATAAAAAATAGTTCAATTGACTTAAATACGTTACTATGACTTAAAGTATCTAATAAGTTCAATAAACAACACTATCTCTATCTTTAGGTTCAAATATAAAAAATTAGATATCTTTTATTTATTTAATTTAATATTATTTTATATTTTACTATTTATTTAATTTAATTTTTTATATGATAAAAAATAATAGAATATTCAATAAGTATTAATATTATTGTATTTGTATAAATTGATAAAAAAAATTCAATAAATATTATAAATTTTAATATTTGTCCTTCTAACTTCTTCTTTATATATTTTACAGGATATATATTCAAATTTTTATATAAAATAATAATGAAAAATCAAAGAATTGATACATTTTTTAAGAGCTAGTGACCACAGAAAGTTTGATTATGAGCTCGTTTTTATACACCTCAATGCTCTGTAAATCAAATTAAGTGTCTTCGAATTATTCCTATAGTAACAAACACAATAAATCGAAGCAACAAGTTTCAATTTGAATGGATAAATCGAATTAAAATGATTCGATTTACGTTCATTTATAAATCGAATCTATTTGTTTCGATTTAGTAGTAAAATGTCAAATCGAACTCAGTTGATTCGATTTTCATTCAAGAACATTTTACACCTAATTTGAATCCAATAAATTCGATTTACTACGTGTTTTATTAAATCGAATTGTAGAAATGTGCTTTGAGACTTTGACGTTACATTTTTTGGTTTGGGACATTCAAATAATATTGAGTGCCATTTGGTTTATTAAAGTAATTTGTCCAATTTATTTAAAGCAAAATTATTAAAAAAATTAAGAATATTATTTTTGCATGCTGATTACTTGTTACAATTAAAATAAATTCAGCTAATATTAAATTAGTATTATTTTTGTCAATTATTCTTTTTAAGTTGTTCGAATAAATTTAATTAAAAATAATGTCTTAACTGTTATTTTAAAAAAATTATTCTTAATTTATATCTAAAATTATTTTATTTTATATATAGTATAAACAATGTGCTGTAATAATTTTTATTTAATACTATACTAGAAAGAACTTTAACATAAGTAATCTTTTAATTTCCAAAAATTCCGTTTTTACTATTCTGTAACCAAAATAATAGTCTCTAACGATACGGTTATAATTACAAAGTTTATTTTCTCTTTCTTACATTATTATAATATTATTACATCACTCAAGCCATGTGTTGTATAGTGTATGAACAAAAAAAGCATATCTTTAAATTTGTATGATTTGATGGTCTGTACACTATAATTTATTTTAATGAAAAGAGTAATAAGTGTCTTTTCAACACCTTTTCAAAGAACTCTTTTCAGCGAGCATATGATTATACCTACAATGAATCAAAATTGCCTTCATATCCAACAAAATCAGAATCTGAATATCAAATGATCTCTAACTTTATATTTTGACTTCATATTTGTGAATATGTAATATTTTGTTTAACAAAATTGATGAGCAGATAATTTATACGCTTTTTGGCATTGTTTTTACATAGTTTTTAGTACGGTTTATTTAGTTTTTAATATATTTTTATTAGTTTTTAAATGAAAATCACATTTCTAGACTTTACTATGATTTTTTGTGTTTTTATGTGATTTCAGGTAATTTCTAGCTGAAATTGAGGGACTTGAGCAAAAATCAGATTTAGAGGCTGAAGAAGGACTGCAGATGCTGTTGGATTCTGACCTCCCTGTACTCAAAGTGGATTTTCTGGAGCTACAAGAGTCCAAATGGCACGCTCTCAATTGGGTTGGAAAGTAGACATCCAGGGCTTTCCAGCAATATATAATAGTCTATACTTTGCCCGAGTTTATATGACACAAACTGGCGTTCAACGCCAGCTTTCTGCCCTATTTTGGCGTTAAACGCCAGAAAGAAGTTGCAAAGCAGAGTTAAACACCAGAAACAAGTTACAAAATGGCGTTCAACTCCAAGGAAGACCTCTACACGTGAAAGCTTCAATGCTCAGTCCAAGCACACACCAAGTGGGCCCGGAAGTGGATTTCTGCATCATTTACTCATTTCTGTAAACCCTAGTTACTAGTTTAGTATAAAAACTACTTTTAGTGATTTATTTCATCTATGGAACACATTATGTAACTTTTACGTTCTGAGACCTCCATGGGAGGCTGGCCACTCGGCCATGTCTACCCTATTTTCACTTATGTATTTTCAACGGTAGAGTTTCTACACACCATAGATTAAGGTGTGGAGCTCTGCTGTTCCTCATGAATTAATGCAAAGTACTATTATTTTTCTATTCAACCCAAGCCTATTTCTTCTCTAAGATATTCATTCGCACACAAGAACATGATGAATGTGATTATTATGTGACGCTCGTCACCATTCTCACTTATGAACGCGTGCCTGACAAACACTTCCGTTCTACATGCAAACAAGCTTGAATGCATATCTCTTAGCCTCCTGATCTACGATCAGAGTCTTCGTGGTATAGGATAGAATTATTGGCGGCCATTCTTGAGATCCGGAAAGTCTAAACCTTGTCTGTGGTATTTCGAGTAGGATCTGGGAAGGGATGGCTGTGACGAGCTTCAAACTCGCGAGTGCTGGGCGTAGTGACAGACGCAAAAGGATTACTGAATCCTATTCCAGTATGATCGAGAACCGACAGATGATTAGCCGTGCGGTGACAGCGCATTTGGACTATTTTCACTGAGAGGATGGGATGTAGCCATTGACAACGGTGATGCCCAACATACAGCTTGCCATGGAAAGGAGTATGAAGGATTGGATGAAAGTAGTAGGAAAGCGGAGATTCAGAAGGAACTAAGCATCTCTATTCGCTTATCTGAAATTCTCACCAATGAATTACATAAGTATCTCTATCTTTATTTTACGTTTTATTTATCTTTTAATTATTAAAACTCTATAACCATTTGAATCCGCCTGACTGAGATTTGCAAGATGACCATAGCTTGCTTCAAGCCGACAATCTCCGTGGGATC